>NW_028158557.1:238384-253384 GCF_964263955.1 Coregonus lavaretus | reverse complement strand
TTGTGTAGCAGTACAGTAGTGAATAGTTAAGTCCTCCATAGTGATGGTGTTGTGTAGCAGTACAGTAGTGAATAGTTAAGTCCTCCATAGTGATGGTGTTGTCTAGCAGTACAGTCGTGAATAGTTAAGTCCTCCATAGTGATGGTGTTGTGTAGCAGTACAGTAGTGAATAGTTAAGTCCTCCATAGTGATGGTGTTGTCTAGCAGTACAGTAGTGAATAGTTAAGTCCTCCATAGTGATGGTGTTGTGTAGCAGTACAGTAGTGAATAGTTAAGTCCTCCATAGTGATGGTGTTGTCTAGCAGTACAGTAGTGAATAGTTAAGTCCTCCATAGTGATGGTGTTGTCTAGCAGTACAGTAGTGAATAGTTAAGTCCTCCATAGTGATGGTGTTGTCTAGCAGTACAGTAGTGAATAGTTAAGTCCTCCATAGTGATGGTGTTGTCTAGCAGTACAGTAGTGAATAGTTAAGTCCTCCATAGTGATGGTGTTGTGTAGCAGTACAGTAGTGAATAGTTAAGTCCTCCATAGTGATGGTGTTGTGTAGCAGTACAGTAGTGAATAGTTAAGTCCTCCATAGTGATGGTGTTGTCTAGCAGTACAGTAGTGAATAGTTAAGTCCTCCATAGTGATGGTGTTGTCTAGCAGTACAGTAGTGAATAGTTAAGTCCTCCATAGTGATGGTGTTGTCTAGCAGTACAGTAGTGAATAGTTAAGTCCTCCATAGTGATGGTGTTGTGTAGCAGTACAGTAGTGAATAGTTAAGTCCTCCATAGTGATGGTGTTGTGTAGCAGTACAGTAGTGAATAGTTAAGTCCTCCATAGTGATGGTGTTGTCTAGCAGTACAGTAGTGAATAGTTAAGTCCTCCATAGTGATGGTGTTGTGTAGCAGTACAGTAGTGAATAGTTAAGTCCTCCATTAACTGTTCTCCACGGGAGGAAATATGTGTGTGTGTGTGTGTGCACTGGTCTAATGTGAGGTGACTATGTGTGTGATCTGCACCTGGACTCAATTAACCAACCCTCACTTCCAATCACGCTCCGGGCTACACTGAGATGGGCTTTCTCTCTCTCTCTCATGGGGTTTCAGTCTCTACAGCTGAAAGCTGAGAATGAGACGCAGCAGGAGTTTAGTCTAGTTCTCCACTGGCTACTTACTGAGATACAACACCACCTCAATGACCATTCACTGGCTACTTACTGAGATACAACACCACCTCAATGACCATTCACTGGCTACTTACTGAGATACAACACCTCAATGACCATTCACTGGCTACTTACTGAGATACAACACCTCAATGACCATTCACTGGCTACTTACTGAGATACAACACCACCTCAATGACCATTCACTGGCTACTTACTGAGATACAACACCTCAATGACCATTCACTGGCTACTTACTGAGATACAACACCTCAATGACCATTCACTGGCTACTTACTGAGATACAACAACACCTCAATGACCATTCACTAGCTACTTACTGAGATACAACAACACCTCAACAACATCAATGAATGGTACTTCTAATTTCCGTGTGTGTGCACGCGTGTGTGTGTGTGTGTGTTTTTTTTTGGTTTTACTATCCTTGTGGGGACCAGAAGACCTCACAAGGATAGTAAAACAAGGAAAATTCTGACAAGTGGGGACATTAGGCTTAAGGGTTAGGTTTAGGGTTAGACTTAGGGTTAAGGGTTACGTCTTACCTGGTTAAATAAAAGTTAAATAAATCAAGTAAAATAGCGAAAATAGGATTTTGAATGGGAATCAATTATTTGGTCCCCACAAGAAAGTAAAACAAACATGTGAGTGTGTGTAGGAAACAGTTCATAATTACAGAGCCTCAGACAGACAGACAGACAGCAGGGGAGAGTTTCTGGTGGCTGATGATGGTACTATAATCACAGGTTGCAAAATAGAAAGAGATACCCCCCCTCCCCTCTCTCTCTTGCTCTCTCTCTCCCTCCCTCCCTCCCTCCCCTCTCTCTCACACACACGCATATTCACAAATGGTATACAAATGTGCACACATACAAACACCCACACAGCAGATGTGATGGGATCCTACCGAAAATAATTTCATCCTCACAATTCCCTTCCACATGGCAATGAATTAAACAGTTTGCCGTTTGCGCGTGATGCATTTAGGTTTGTACAGTACTGTGGATTACAATAAAAATATACCTTCTATCTCTTACCACACTCAGGATCAGGATGGGTTTCAGATGATGAGAGAACTTGTTCAATCCTATCCTTTTACAACCCTAAAACAGTCCCACAGTATACAGAGAGATGAAAGAGAGATCTGTGTGACTCCCCTGGTTAAATAAAGGATAAATAAATGAATTCACAAGGTCGTGATTTGGATTAAGTCCATTTTTGTCTTAGATTTGGATAAGCAAGTTGGTAAAACGTTACGCAGTTGACATTTAGATTTGTATAGTGTTCTGAAAGTGAGCGCAGCAGGCATTTTTTCTTCACATTGATGGGTTTCCCCATGCAGTATTCATATATCTGAGACAATAACACAAGTACGCGCACACACACACACACACACACACACACACACACACACACACACACACACACACACACACACACACACACACACACACACACGTCAACACAGTATCACAGGCTGCATGGCTGTACCACAGAGCTGAGCAGCTCTCTCCCCAGAAATGAGGTTAAATGCACACTTATGTAAATTAATCAAAGTAATGAGCATCATACAAGGAGCTATAAACCATGAGGTTATTTTTCCATATAAATGTCCTGAAGCAGGCTAGATCCTCCTATACCGTGCGCTGTGGGACAAGTACAGGGATTGCAATGAAACAGTAATGTAAGCAAACATGAGGAAAATGATCCAATCAAGGTATTGCATGTAAGGAATCCTCAAGTGTGAAAATATACCTATTCCTTATTGCATTGTTATTTATATAATATACACTGAGTGTACAAAACATTAAGAACACATCCTAATATTGAGTTGCATCCCTTTTTGCCCTCAGTACAGCCTCAATTCGTCAGGACATGGACTCTACAAGGTGTTGAAAGCGTTCCAAAGGGATGCTTGCCCATGTTGACTCCAACGCTACCCACAGTTGTGCCAAGTTGGCTGGACGTCCTTTGGGTGGTGGACCATTCTTGACACACACGTGAAACTGTTGAGTGTGAAAACCCAGCAGCGTTGCAGTTCTTGACACAAAACGGTGCGCTGGCACATACTACCATACCCCGTTCAAAGGCACTTGAATCTTTTGGCTTTCCCATTCACCCTCTGAATGGCACACATACACAATCCATGTCTCAATTGTCTCAAGGCTTAAAAATCCTTCTTTAACCTGTCTCCTCCCCTTCATCTACACTGATTGAAGTGGATTGAACAGGTGACATCAATAAGGGATCATAGCTTTCACCTGGATTCACCTGGTCAGTCTATGTCATGGAAAGAGTAGGTGTTCTTAATGTTCTGTACACTCAGTGGATATGAGGTATAATGTTTGAAATAAAGTAACACACATATTCACATAGTTTATTCCTTTATTCTGTTACAAAAAGCATGATGACTTTCTTCAGAGACACTTTGGTTAGAAAATGTTTATTTCTCAAAAGTTTATTTCTGTCTTTTTTTTATTCATGAATGATCTCCATGTATTTTGTGTTTTATTCAGCAACATCTTTCAGTAGTGATGTATAGAAAAACAACTATACTGTGAGGTTTTCAGGTGAACAAACTAAATAATCACTTTATATCCTTGTATTAAAATACTTTGAAAAAAAGAAGAAATGAAGAAGAAAAGTCAATCTTAAACACCTAAAAAACTCCAACTGAACATCCCTTTTATTCAAATGTAAATTAAATCAAATTAATATTGATTTAAGTTTTACTTTTAATTGGTTAAAACATTATTGTCTACACATTATTCTACATCTGGTTTTTCTACACTTTTTCAAAGACAATTTTTTGCAGCTCTCAAACTCTCTTTTTAAAAATCTGTTAGGGCATATAAAACATATCCTTCTCCGAGACAAACCGTCCGCCAAGGACTCACGTTGTGCTGTGCCTTCGTCAATACAACACCAACGAAATAAAGGAGAAGAAAGAGAGAAAGAATAGAAGCTTCAGAGTCAGGTACAGATGGCTGATTGGATCAGAGAAGGAAAGAAACAGGTTTCACTGCAGGAGAATCAACTATTTTATATACATAATGGATGGAGAGATGAGATACAGTATATTTGATGTAAGCAGTCTATCTCTGCCCAGTATCTGTCTTCACTGTCAAACATGTTCAAGAGTGAAAGGTTGTTCCATGTATAGCACTGCATCCTACACTATGGCTGTGGCAGAAAAACAGTCTGACACAGTTGCGTCAGTGTTGAACGCTCTCTTTATGGCACATACCCACACAAATAGAGCCAGAGCAGAGTTGGAGAGTGTAGCTAGCAAATGTTCCCTTTGAAGCCGTAGGCAGACTGTCTCTGACTCTGATTCCAATATCCTAACGAGGCTTTTCTCTGCTGCCAGCCCTATAGGCTACAGCAACACGTACAATGACCTAAACATCAAACGATACTGAACAACCTCCATCATAAAATAACAAACTACTGAGAAAGAGAGAGAGAGAGAAACAAGATGGCTTGCTGTGGTGTTAACCACCGTTTCCATGGTTTCCAACGGCTGATTGACTGTGCACGTGTAAATCAAGCATGGGTGTGTAAGTCACGCTCCCTTCGTCTGTCAGCTAGGCTGTGTTCCAAAATGGCTACTCTCTCTCTACAAAATAATACCGTGGAGCCACTGAAGAAATCAATGGTGTTAATCTGTGGCACTTTGTCAAGTTCTGACCATGTCAGTCAATACTTCCTCTCTTCCAAATCTAGCCACACCAATCATTCTAGGTAGTTTGATAAAGCGACAGTGTATGTGTGTGTGTGTGTGTGTGTGTGTGTGTGTGTGTATATGTGTGTTTAGTGGCATGGTGTGTTTATTGGCATGGTGTGTTCAGTGGCATGGTGTGTTCAGTGGCATGGTGTGTTCAGTGGCATGGTGTGTTTAGTGGCATGGTGTGTTCAGTGGCATGGTGTGTTTAGTGGCATGGTGTGTTCAGTGGCATGGTGTGTTCAGTGAGGTGTAGCAGCAAAGCATGTTTGTTGAGGAGAACACGACACAGCTAGTTAAGCATCAACTTAAACGTCTTTCACCTGTGCGATCAGGACAAATTAAATCAAAACCTATTCAGGGATCAATCTCTGTGGGAATGACTGTCAGCAGATGGTTCAGGGAGGCCAGCGATGACTGAGCTCTGTGCATGATTATTCATGTCTGTATTATAAGACTGCATTGGTGCTTGATATGCTTGTGTTCCAGTTCATGATGCCTTTCCAACATAGCGTGTGTAACTGTGTCCAAAAACACACGAGAGAGAAACCAGAGCCACACAAATATCAAATCATCTTAATAATCAATCAGCATTATTAACATTATTGTCTTTTAACTGTGGAAAGACAAAAATAAACCCCCATTTTGTGATCTGTCTTCACTAAGTAAATGGTCAGAGAGAGTAGGTAGCAAACTGAGATATTACAGACAGACAGACAGACAGACAGACAGACCGACAATAGTCAAGAGAACGACATGTCAGGGAAGAGGGCATGTCAGAGAAAGTCAGGTCAGAGGGCAGGGCAGGGCAGAGAAGGTCATCCCAGGGCACGGCAGAGAAGGTCAGCTCAGGGCAGGACAGAGAAGGTCAGCTCAGGGCAGGGCAGAGAATGTCAGCTCAGGGCAGGGCAGAGAAGGTCAGCTCATGGCAGGGCAGAGCAGAGAAGGTCAGCTCAGGGCAGGGCAGAGAAGATCAGCTCAGGGCAGGGGAGAGAAGGTCAGCTCAGGGCAGGGCAGAGAAGGTCAGCTCAGGGCAGGGCAGAAAAGGTCAGCTCAGGGCAGGGCAGAGCAGAGAAGGTCAGCCCAGGGCAGGGAAGAGAAGGTCAGCCCAGGGCAGGGCAGAAAAGGTCAGCTCAGGGCAGGGCAGAAAAGGTCAGGTCAGGGCTGGGCAGGCGGCATTTATGGGATAGTTATCTCTTTTTTTACACAGAAAGTTTCAAAAAATCGGAATAAAAGAAACAAAAAACATCACGTTCCAACAATGGCTCCTTTTTGCCTAATTTTCTTGTTTTTAATTTTTATACTCCATCTACATTTTTCCCCTGTTCGTAGTGAGTGATCTCAAAATGCATTTGGCAGTAGTATTGAAGTCTGTCTCGGACACACAGCACGCAGCCACCACACAAACAAACGGGTCAGAAAGACGGCCATGTTCATAAGGTCAATGTCACCATAATTGTGGCCATCTTTGTAAGGTCTATGCGTGAGTCTCCTGCTCAGCCCCTTGTGACAGGTCATGTGATCACATGCCAGAGGCGCTGAGCCCCATGCTGGCGGTGTGGCTCATGCAGGGGAGAGTTAGGATGCGTCCATTCTCTCCTCCTCCCCCGTTCCCGTTCCCGTTCCCGTTCCCGTTCCCGTTCCCGTTCCCGCCCATTCTGGTCATGGTGGAGCAGTGCATGGCGTCGTTGATGTTCTGCTGCAGATAACAGAGAGAGAAGATGGCAACAGAGTTGGACAACAAGACAAGACGACAGTCACAGCCATGCATACATACTGTATATGGGCTCCCAGTAATACTGATAATCTAAACAGAGGTTAGCCCTACCAGGTAAATACTGTCTATGGGCTCCCAGTAATACTGGTCATCTAAACAGAGGTTAGCCCTACCAGGTAAATACTGTCTATGGGCTCCCAGTAATACTGGTCATCTAAACAGAGGTTAGCCCTACCAGGTAAATACTGTCTATGGGCTCCCAGTAATACTGGTCATCTAAACAGATGTTAGCCCTACCAGGTAAATACTGTCTATGGGCTCCCAGTAATACTGGTCATCTAAACAGATGTTAGCCCTACCAGGTAAATACTGTACATATCTCCTGGGTATTTAGACTCTAACAAAGACAAGAGGATAGGCTGGTGTAATATAACAATAATGTAATAAAATATAACAATATCATAGTATTATAATACAGTAGAATAATATTGTATTATATTTTAAGTGTCTTGTAATTCGCTGAAGTTTCAACCACAAGGTCTTTATTGTATCAACAGCCCTCCATTTGATCCCCTTGTATTTGATTTGTCCACAGGAATACTGGAATATATTAACAATATTAGTTGTGTGAATGAATGTGTAACTAAATACAGGCATATATGAATAGGCTAGAAGCAACTATCATGTCTCCATTATGACGGTAACTGTTTGGCAGAAAATGGATGCATCCCAAATGGTACCCTATTCTCTATAGAACCCTATGGGCTCTGGTCAAAAGTAGAACACTATATAGAGTATAGGGTGCCATTTGGGACACAAAGTGTTATCTTTTATCGTCTTTATCTAGCTACTGACTGTTACTGGCGCGGAGCAGTAAACCGCTCTGATGGCTCCCAATTTGCAGGGAAAGAGGAGAAGGCAGCTAAACTCTGAGCGGCGATGGTAGAACTGAATCTCTTTCTGTCTTTGGCCTCATTGCTCTGAGCTACAGTCTAATACAATAAAAAGCCAATGGGGCTGAAAGTGGAGCTAATGGTGTGTGTGTGTGTGTGTGTGTGTGTGTGTGTGTGTGTGTGTGTGTGTGTGTGTGTGTGTGTGTGTGTGTGAGTGTGTGTGTGTGCGTGTGTAACTCCTGTGTGTGTGTGTGTGTGAGTGTGTGTAACTCCTGTGTGTGTGTGTGTGTGTGTGTGAGTGTGTGTGTGTGCGTGTGTAACTCCTGTGTGTGTGTGTGTGCGTGTGTGTGTGTGTGTGTGTGTGTGTGTGTGTGCGTGTGTAACTCCTGTGTGTGTATGTGGCAGCTAGCTCCTGACTTTCCTGTGTCCTCCGTATATAAATGATTTAATTCCAGTGCAACCTGAGCGTGTGGGAAGAATTAGGCTACAACGCTACACTACTATAATTGGTTGGTTCTCAAAAGCAGTGTGTGTGTGTGTTTGTATGGTGTTCTAGAGCTGCTATCAGGTTCTAATAATAAAAACTACTGTCAGTCAACCTATTGTTTGTTACGATATACAGTACCAGTCAAAAGTTTGGACACACCTACTCATTCAAGGGTTTTTCTTTATTTTTACTATTTTCTACATTGTAGAATAATAGGGAAGACATCAAAACTATGAAATAACACATATGGAATAATGTAGTAACCAAAAAAGTGTTAAACAAATCAGAATATATTTTATTTTTGAGATTCTTCAAATAGCCACCCTTTGCCTTGATGACAGCTTTGCACACTCTTGGCATTCTCTCAAAAAGCTTCACCTGGAATGCTTTTCCAACAGTCTTGAAGGAGTTCCCACATATGCTGAGCACTTGTTGGCTGCTTTTCCTTCACTCTGCGGTCCGACTCATCCCAAACCATCTCAATTGGGTTGAGGTCAGGGGATTGTGGAGGCCAGGTCATCTGATGCAGCACTCCATCACTCTCCTTCTTGGTACAATAGCCCTTACACAGCCTTGAGGTGTGTTGGGTCATTGTCCTGTTGAAAAACAAATGATAGTCCCACTAAGCCCAAACCAGATTGAATTCTAAATCAATCACAATGTCACCAGCAAAGCACCCCCACACCATAACACCTCCTCCTTCATGCTTTACGGTGGGAACTACACATGCGGAGATCATCCGTTCACCCACACCGCGTCTCACAATGACACGCCGGTTGGAACCAAAAATCTCAAATTTTGCTCGTGTTTCTTGGCGCAAGCAGGTCTCTCCTTCTTATTGGTGTCCTTTAGTAGTGGTTTCTTTGCAGCAATTTGACCATGAAGGCCTGATTCACACAGTACCCTCTGAACAGTTGTTGTTGAAATGTGTCTGTCACTTGAACACTTTGAAGCATTTATTTGGCCTGCAATTTCTGAGGCTGGTAACTCTAATGAAAAAATCTAATAAATAAATAAATAAAATACTCTAATGAACTTATCCTCTGCAGCAGAGGTAACTCTGGATCTTCCATTCCTGTGGCGGTCCTCATGAAAGCCAGTTTCATCATAGCGCTTGATAATTTTTGCAACTGCACTTGAAGAAACTTTCAAAGTTCTTGAAATGTTCCGTATTGACTGACCTTCATGTCTCTTTGGACTGTCATTTCTCTTTGCTTATTTGAGCTGTTCTTGCCATTATATGGACTTGGTGCTTTACCAAATAGGGCTATCTTCTGTACACCCCCCCTATCTTGTCACAACACAACTGATTGGCTCAAACGCATTAAGAAGGAAAGAAATTCCACAAATTAACTTTTAAGAAGGCACACCTGTTTATTGAAATGCATTCCAGGTGACTACCTAATGACGCTGGTTGAGAGAATGCCAAGAGTGTGCAAAGCTTTCATCAAGGCAAAGGGTGGCTTTTTGAAGAATCTCAAATATATTTTGATTTGTTTAACACTTTTTTGGTTACTACATAATTCCATATGTGTTATTTCATAGTTTTGATGTCTTCACTATTATTCTACAATGTAGAAAATAGTAAAAATAAAGAAAAACCCTTGAATGAGTAGGTGTGTCCAAACTTTTGACTGGTAGTGTATCAGCCTTTAGTTGTAAGCTTGCGTTATCTGTCCAAAAAGCTGATTTGACAGAGAGGCATACCATAGAATCTATAATTTATCTGTTTTTATCATCTCTGTTACAGCAGTTTAGCCTCATAGTGGGTGATAACATAGATAGGATGTTACTACAATGGACCTGCACTACAACACAGAGTCAGCAGAAGAGGAAGGAGGGAGAGAGGGAGGAGGGAGGGAGGGAGGGAAGGAGGGAGGGAAGAGGGAGGAGGGAGGGAAGAGGGAGGACGGAGGGAAGAGGGAGGGAGGAAGGAAGGAAGGAAGGAAGGAAGGAAGGAAGGAAGGAAGGAAGGAAGGAAGGAAGGAAGGAAGGAAGGAAGGAAGGAAGGAAGGAAGGAAGGAAGGAAGGAAGGAAGGAAGGAAAGAGAAAGATTAAGGGACAGAGACAGGTAGAGAGAAAGAGACAGACAGAGAGGTAAAAGGGTATAGAAGGAGGTACAGAGGTAGAGACTTTGTGTTGCGGTTGAGAAGCAGTGAGGTGCTACAGGTGGGCCTACTGTGATCACACGGTTAGATGGCTGGAGGGAGGGGTGAGGAAGAGGAGGAGGAAGACGAGGCAGATGATATCAACATCATCATCATCAATCATCATCATCATGGTATCACAGTTTCCTACCCCGTGTCCTCTGTCCTCTCTCTCTTATATCTTAACAGTGTTGTTGGAGTACAGGCCGTAGCTCTGCAGCTCTGTGTAAGGAGCGGTAGCGCCCCCTGTGTCTAAGGCTGAGCACTGAAAGGTCTGAGCGACGGATGCGGCAGCGGCTCGCGTGGTGGACACCTTCATTCTCTGAGACTCAGTTCGCGACTTGTAGCAGAACTCCACCAACGCCACCAGCATGGCCAGGCCTAGCCCTCCAATCAGAATGTAGAACACTCCGGCCACGTTGCTCAGGCTCAACGCACTCGTCTTATCCTGGGGGGGGGCGGAGAGAGACGGGGTGAGGAGGAGTGAGGGGAGGGGACATACATACATTACATACACACTGACACCATAGATACAAACACCATAGAAGTAAATATTGACAAACACAGAAACACATACTAAATACATACTTTGCATACAAAAAAACATGCACAAACAGCATGCACATAGAGACAAACAAATGCGCGCACACACACACACACACACACACACACACACACATACAGACAGACTGACAGACAGGTGTCAGGACTCCCAGAAAACACATAACAGTTCTGCCCTGCTTAGTTAACTAACCCAAACGAAATACAGGTAGACAAGATAATACTCACTAAACAACATGTGCAACTTCATACTACTGATATTACACACTGGCTTCATTAAGAAACTATTTAAAATACTTAAACTAACTATTCTTTGAAACTAACTTGACATAGTAAATCGCCCACTCACTCTGCACTCAGACACACACGTAGTACTTGAATAGCTAGTCTAAGTTTATATCAATTTCCTTTCTTCATTTCTGAGGGGGTTTAGATCAAGTGCATTTTTCATTACAATAAAACTTGAGTCAAATCCTCATAAGATCCATGCATTCATGCAGCATTAATTTAACAGGCAGGAGTCTAAATTCACTTTAACCCACATATTGTGGGATGACCAGTTATCATGTTAGTCTACAGTATATATCCATCTAAAACATTTAAGTATATTTATTCTCTATTTATAACAGATAAACTCTGGTTATCATTCTGGGGTTGAGGGTTGAGGAGGGTTGAGGCCGTTGGATCATTCTCAGTGGTGAGAAACCATGCAGGTCAAGACAATCGGATCATTATCAAACTCCCTGATTCTGCTTTAGGGTTATGTTGGGTGTAGGGGGTTGCAAGCCTCACGAGACAGCCTGATCTGGCAAGCTTAATCATTTATGTATGCTTGCAGGATCAGGCTGGCTCGCGAGGCTTAGGGGTTGCTAGGCTGAATATTATCTGTAGGTTTCATTGGTTTTGGGTGGGGTGCACCTCTCACACTGGAGAGGGTAGAGCCAGATCAGGCAGGCTGGGGTGGAGAGGACGTTTTGGGGTGTTTCAGGGCAGGGTCATGTTAGGAGACAGGGGTTAGAAGTGGTCTGAGCCTTTCACAGGGTCCGTCAGTCAAATCAAAATCATACACTCTCTCTCTCTCTACACTGACATCCAGGCTGCATCCAAAATGGCATCCTAAGTGCCCTGTATAGAGAATTAGGTTGCCATTTCAGACACAACTCAGTCCCATCGTGGTTCATGTAGATTCTAGAACCTTACTCTGTTCTTTGTTGTCTTCTCTGCCCGTCTGCTTTACCACTCTGCTGACAACAGCTATGTCTTCTCTGCCCGTCTGCTTTACCACTCTGTTGACAACAGCTATGTGTTCTCTGTATGTTTCTATTATCTCTGGTTGATATTGGCTAGATCAGTAGAGTGCACTTTACAATAATGTACTTCAGCATAATGTAGTACTACACATCAGGAAATCTCATTCTGACTCTCTTACATGAGGGATACCTTTGATTTCCCTCCTATATTACCTTGGCTATACCAACAAGATCGACCTCATACGTTAAAACAACCTCACAGATCAGTCGAGGGAAATAAAAAGTGAATGTTACGCTCTCTTCAAAGAACACTCATGCCTAATTGTATTGCTTAGAGGTACTGCGTACGCGGCTGATGTTCTGCAATAAGGAGCAGGCAGTATATGTTCTTGTGTATCACAGCATATGATTTGATTTAACAACCGTAAACCCCACTGTTTCACCTCAACCATCAAGGTTAGTAGTTCATTCACTCCTTGGCCTCATTATGGAGAGAACATCAGTGTGGAGAGAGAGAGAGAACAGTGATTGGCTCCCAGAGAGAGAGAGCGAGAGAGAGAGAGAGAGAGAGAGAGAGAGAGAGAGAGAGAGAGAGAGAGAGAGAGAGAGAGAGAGAGAGAGAGAGAGAGAGAGAGAGAGAGAGAGAGAGAGAGAGAGAGAGAGAGAGAGAGAGAGAGAGAGAGAGAGAGAGAGAGAGAGAGAGAGAGAGAGAGAGAGAGAGAGAGAGAGAGAGAGAGAGAGAGAGAGAGAGAGAGAGACAGAAATGGATTTTGAGTCCACCAATCTCAGTCACTATACTAATGAGAACCAGTGGCATGTCTAAGTGAACTGAGAGAGAGAGAGCGATAGTTTCAGACTGGTCTTGGATCAGGGGTTTTGAGGAGGATGTGAGGAGTGTTTGGGGTATAAGGACTGGTCTAGGATCAGGGGTTTTATGCGGGTGTGTTTGGGGGTATAAGGACTGAGTTATAGTGTGTGACTGACCTTGCGTCCGGAGTCGTTGCTGCCACACTCTCCTTTATCGTACCACCATTTGTTCTTTAGTTTGTCTAAGACGGCCTGCTCATTGAGCTTCAACACGGCTAGGTTTACCGGGATCCTGCACGTACACCCACACCACACCCAGGGCAGGGCAGGGCAGGGCCATAACATAAATAACATAGCATAACATATGTTATCTTATGTCAGTCATTCAGAACATTTCCAATCATATACCACATCTACGCACCAAGGTTTACTGCACTTTAGCTGTGTCACTGGTAAGAAGTTTGAACCCTCACACACACGTTCACTCACAGGCAAATACATAAAGTACACATCAACATCATTAGGAACATACATGTACATCAGAGTCAAAGTGATATGTGTTAATACTCCATCTATCTCTGTGGGCTCTGTCTCCCTACTGTACTGTACGATAGTAGATGTGTATTACTATATCACTTTGGGTAACCGGCACACTAGCTGTGGACCCTCTGTTACGGAACACAACACGTCAGAAAAGATTCTGATTCTGGATTCTATTCCCCTTTAAAAGCTGTAGGAGCATCTAGTTAGTAGGACATGCTTGGGCACAGAGATACAAACAAACCCAATTCTGCTCTTTGTGTCTGTTGAATCTTCAGTGAGGCCATTTGTATCAGCTTGACAGGGATCCTACGCATGAATGCATGCTATCCTTACTTATTCATGAGAATAGTGTAAGGGAGGGGCTACTAAAATACAAACTGTGCCAATTCCAGACACCCTCCTCCCAGAAGGACTAGAGTAGGTTATCTTGGAGAGAGTATGATGTCTCTCTGTAGTTTTAAGTTGGCCCGTACACACAGAGTTGAAGCACCTGTTACCCTATGTGTTGAAGTTGGGGCCATAGACCTATCCATAGCTAGGGAGATATAAAATATAATGTGTCTCTCTTGTGTTTTAACCCCCCCCCCCTTTACCCACCATACAGAGTTGTCAGGAAGTGTTGCCATCCAGAGTGTCTGAGCAGCTTTGTGATTGGCCAGTTACCCCCCTGGTGGATCAGCGTGGTTGGTTGAAACAGGGTTCTGACCTTGGAGTCCCCGCCCCCGCTGCCACACTCGCCCTTGTCGTACCACCATTTGTTTTTCAGTTTGTCCAACAGGCCTTGCTCGTTCAGTTTTAACACGGCCAGGTTAACAGGGTTTCTTTAGAATGATAATAGATACAATCATAACTGGGTCAGTTTTACTGGGTTAGGAAATAGTACTGTATATTATGGACAGGTATATAAATATATATTTATACTGTACAGAGTGATTATGAAAATGTTGGAGCTATATTTTAATAATGATAAGTGGGTTAGCATTTGAAAGAGTATATGGACAGGTACATAAATAGTCTGTACAGTGGTTCTGATTATGAATGTTGAATCGCTAGATTACACCACCTGCTTGGCTAAGACTATGGCGATATATGGAGTGAATATACTATGGAGCAGGGTTGATCTTGAGTTTGGGCATTCTAAATGCTTGATATACAGTATATTACTTATATATCTCAACGGACTGAAATGCTTGCTGGCCATACTTGAGTCAGGTTTAACCACATAGAGGACAGGACGTCTTAGAGGAGGGAGAGAGTAGATATCATGGAGAGATGCTTCAGATTTGGAAGCCTGCCTGCCTGTCTGTAGATGCTCAGGTCCTTTCAATGTTTCCACTATGCGGATATGGCTTGCTATGGAAATAGAGAACTATTAATCTTCCATCCACCCTTATCATTCTTAGAGACAGGAATTCAGTGTTCAGAAAATTAGGGCTATCAGCATTTGATCCATACAACTATGCTTAGTTGTTGAGTGTCAAAACTCACTTTAGAGTATCACTTACTCCTTCCTTAGCTGATAATTGACTCTAGCATAGAAAGGAGACCACCAACTAGCTCAGCGAACACAACTACCACATCCATATCTATAGCACCTCTCTCTCTACCACATCCATATCCATAGCACCTCTCTCTCTACCACATCCATATCTATAGCACCTCTCTGTCTCTCTCTCTCTCCCTCTCTCTCTCTCTCTCTCTCT
>NW_028158557.1:188384-235884 GCF_964263955.1 Coregonus lavaretus | reverse complement strand
TGAAGAGAACAGAGGAGAACCGAGGAGAGAGGAGAACAGAGGAGAACAGAGGAGAGAGGAGAACATAGGTGAGGAGAACAGAGGAGAACCGAGGAGAGAGGAGAACAGAGGAGAACAGAGGAGAGAGGAGATCATAGGTGAGGAGAACAGAGGAGAACCGAGGAGAGAGGAGAACAGAGGAGAACAGAGGAGAGAGGAGATCATAGGTGAGGAGAACAGAGGAGAGAGGAGAACAGAGGAGAGAGGAGAAGAGAGGAGAGAGGAGAGAGGAGAGAGGAGAACAGAAGAGAGAGGAAAAGAGAGGAGAGAGGAGAACAGAGAAGAGAGGAGAACAGAGGAGAACAGAGAAGAGAAGAAAGGAGAGTCGAGGGGAGTAGAGGAGTATAAAGGAGAGGAGAACTAGTGTTTCTGAAGGAAGGAGGAAAGAAAGGGGAGGGTCAGATTTCCACAGACAACTTCTGTAAGCACTCAGAGTCCGGTCAGCCTGACCAAACCCCAGGTGGTGGATGTCAAGGGCTTAGCAAGGCTTCAGCTCTCACAGACACAGAGATATACAGCTCTGCAATACTCATAGAGGTTACACAGACACATAGATATACTGCTCTGCAGTAGTCATAGAGGTTACACAGACAGAGATATTCAGCTCTACAGTACACACTTAGAAAAAGTGTTTCAAACGGTACTCTATGACTACAGTCTTAGAAAAAAAGGTACTCTCTGGAACTTAAAATGGTTATTCGGCTGTCCCAATACGAGAACCCTTTTGGGTTCCATGTAGAACCCTCTGTGGAAAGGATTTTACATGGAACCAAAAAGGATTCTACCTGTAGCCAAAAAGGGTTATTCAAAGGGCTCTCCTATGGGGACAGCCAAAGAACCATTTTAGGTTCTAGAGAGCACCTTTGTTTCTAAGATTGTAGTCATAGAGTTTACGTCAAAATGCCATGGTGAAAATATAAAGACACCTTTTAACATTAGGTCATGCATGCTGCTTATGACACTGATAAAACAGTGTGTCATACAGGGCCAAGTGTTTGATGTTTATAGTGGTTGCATCCCAAATGGTACCCTATTCCCTACATAGTCCACTACCTTTGACCAGAACCCTGTGGGCCTTGGTCAAAAGTAGTGCACAATATAGGGAAAAGGGTGCCATTTGGAATGCATCCAGTATCTCCATAAAAACAACATTCATGCAAAAAAAGATGCCTAAGCCATTTCGAGCTCCGAGGCAGAGGTGTAGTTACACGTTATTACCTGAGGGAGGAGCCCTTGGGCGTGGCGATGCCGTATCCTTTAGAGTCCAGGTTCCCCCCGACCTTCATGGTGTCACAGGGTTTCCTCTGCTCGATGTACTCGTTCATGGTGGACTCTAACAGGTAGGCGTACTTCCCTTTAGACTTCCTGACCCTCATCACTCCCTCGTCTGTGGTCTTCACAAACACTGAGGGGTCGGCCGACTTCATGTACGACCACATCTTCTCAAACACTGCAATCTTAGACCGCTGGGGAGAGAGGAGGGGTTAGGATTGTGTGTGGGGGGAGGGGGATCTGTGTGTGTGTCTGTGTGTGTGTGTGTGTGTGTGTGTGTGTGTGTGTGTGTGTGTGTGTGTGTGTGTGTGTGTGTGTGTGTGTGTGTGTGTGTGTGTGTGTGTGTGTGTGTGTAAACTGCATGTACATGCTAGTCAAACAGGTGTGTGTCTATGACTAAACCACAGGTCTCACCCTGAAGAACTCTTTGGTGGAACCAGCATCCAGTGTTCCGTAGGCGATCTCAGTCTGTTTAGCCAGGTCCTCAGCACTCTCTATGGGGGAAACCATCCTCTCCACCGTGAGGAAAGCAGCCAGGTTGGCCGTATAGGATGAGATGATGATGAGGGTGAAGAACCACCACACGCCACCCACTATTCGCCCTGACAGAGACCTAGAGGGAAAAACACCCGGAGACAGGAGTTAGAGACAGGCCTACATACGTACCTACACACACAACCCCTAGGATACGCCCAGCTAGACTTGAAGGGAGAAGGACATAAGGGAGACCTACAAAAATAAACTCATCTGCATAACTCTCCATTAGGATAGACCTCATTCAGTTGCATATACATTACAACAAACCAAACCAAAGCCTCTGCCTGTCACATGACTCTGACCTATCTAGCGTCATATTACATTATCCATCCTCCAGCCCCACTCCCTACAGAACAGCAGGTCTCTGTCTCATCAACAGACACCCTGGCTGTGTCCCAAACGGCACCGTATTCCCTTTATACAGTAGTGCACTACTTTTGACCAGGGACCATATATAGGGAATAGGGTGCCATTTGGGATGCACCCGCTGCCTCCCCCATACTGTACTTCCATCAAGGCTCTGGGAGAGCTGTGTTAAATGTGCTGAGACAAGATAACAGAGCATCACAAAGGAACTACACCAGATTCATCTCACCTTAAGGAAGTTGACAGTGTGTTTCACGGATCCACAAACATTAATTGGTGGTGATTAATAATGAGAGGAGGAAGAGGAGGTCACAGCTGTCATTTTGGTATTTGGTATTTTATTAGGATCCCCATTAACCGCTGCAAAAGCAGCAGCTTCTCTTCCTTGGGTCCACATCAAACATGACATAATACATCGTAAAGAACATTATTAGTCAAGGACTGAAATACATAAACTTAAAACGTCACACATAGCCCACATATCAGTACATACACACAATATCTAGGTCTAATACATAGTACAGTGCAAATTACAATACAATATATATAAAATGGCTGTGTCTCTTCACAGCCCCCTTTGTGCAGTAAGGTGTTCTTTTATCTGTTTCAAACTGGTTTTATTGCCAGCTTGAGTTACCTGGGGTGGCAGAGAGTTCCATGTAGTCATGGTTCTATTTAATACGGTGTGTTTCCCAGCCTCTGTTCTGGACCTGGGGACTGTGAAAGACCTCTGGTTGCATGCCTTGTGTTGTCCTGATGAGTGTCTGTACTGTGTGCCAACTGCTTGAACAGACAGTTTGGTACCTTCAACACATCAATACCTCGCACAAAGACCAATAGTGACGTAGTCAAACTCTCCTCAACTTTGAGCCAGGAGAGACTGACATGCATGTTACTGACACTTTTCCTAAGTGCGATACGTGCTGCTTTGTTCTGGACCAACTGCAATTTACCTACACTACCGTTCAAAAGTTTGGGGTCATTTAGAAATTTCCTTGTTTTTGAAAGGAAATAAAAACAATTGTCCATTAAAATAACATCAAATTGATCAGAAATACAGTGTTGTCACGCCCTGACCTATAGAACTCTTGTTTGTTGAGTCAGGGTGTGGAATTCTATGTTAGACATTCTATGTTTAGGTTCTAGTTTTTCTATTTCTATGTCTGGCCAGGTATGATTCCCAATCAGAGGCAGCTGTCGCTCATTGTCTCTGATTGGGGATCATACTTAGGTAGCCTATTGCCTACTGTGTATTGTGGGATCTTGTTCCTGTTAGGCTTGTGTGTGTGTATAGCCCTTTGGACTTCACGTTACGTTGTTTCTTGTTTTGGTTTGTATGTTTATTGGGTGAATAAACATGTACGCTTTTCACGCTGCACCTTGGTCCGACCCGTTTCTCAACGATCGTCACAGAAGATCCCACCAAACGAGGACCAAGAAGCGTGGCCAGGAGCAGACATCCTGGACATGGGAGGAGATCCTGGATGGTAAGGGATCTTGGACATGGGAGGAGATCCAGGCTGGGATGGATTGCCGTCCTTGGGAACAGACAGAGGAAGCCCGGGTAAGAGAGGAGCAACGGCGACACCGACGGCGCCGGCCGAGGAGGAAGCCCGAGAGGCAGCCCCAAGATAATTATTTGGGTGGGCTAAAGGGGTGGTCGGGGATCGAGAGAGAAGAGCCCCGACCACTGCACCCGGTGGAGTTCCAGGTTGAGTCCCTACGACCATGGGAACAGGAATGGGAACAGTTTTATACTGAGGAGTCGGAGGATGACGACGTGGGGGCTCCCGGAGGAGTCCTCACTGGAGGAGGATTGGGCGCGGAGAGTAAAGGACTGGTACAGTCGTAGACCTCCAGCGCCGGTTCCCAGTCCGGTACGCCTCGTGCCTGCTTCTCGCCCCAAACCAGTGGTGCGTGTCTCCAGTCCGGTACGGCCCGTACCTGCTCCCCGCACCAAGCCAGTGGTGCGTGTTCCCAGTCCGGTAAGGTCTGTGCCTGCTCCTCGCACCAAGCCAGTGGAGCGTGCTCCCAGTCCGGTAAGGTCCGTACCTGCTCCCCGCACCAAGCCAGTGGAGCGTGCTCCCAGTCCGGTAAGGTCCGTACCTGCTCCTCGCACCAAACCAGTGGCGCGTGTTCCCAGTCCGGTACGGCCCGTACCTGCTCCTCGCACCAAACCAGTGGCGCGTGTTCCCAGTCCGGTACGGCCCATACCTGCTCCTCGCACCAAACCAGTGGTGCGTGTTCCCAGTCCGGTACGGCCTGCTCCTCGCACCAGACCAGTGGCGCGTGTTCCCAGTCCGGTACGGCCCGTACCTGCTCCTCGCACCAAACCAGTGGCGCGTGTTCCCAGTCCGGTACGGCCCATACCTGCTCCTCGCACCAAACCAGTGGTGCGTGTTCCCAGTCCGGTACGGCCCGTACCTGCTCCTCGCACCAAGCCAGTGGAGCGTGCTCCCAGTCCGGTAAGGTCCGTACCTGCTCCTCGCACCAGACCTGTGGTGCGTGTCTCCAGTCCGGCCCGGCATGTGCCTGCTCATTGCACCAGACCTGTGGTGCGTGTCTCCAGTCCGGCCCGGCCCGTTCCTGCTCCTCGCACCAGACCTGTGGTGCGTGTCCCCAGTCCGGCCCGGCCCGTTCCTGCTCCTCGCACCAGACCTGTGGGACTCCTCTTACGGGACTGGGAACACGCACCACTGGCTTGGTGAGGGGAGCAGGTACGGGCCGTACCGGATTATTGCAGACAATACCCACGGAGCTAACAGTTAAAGGAATATAGATTAGGTTACTTACATTTACTGCTCTTCTATTTCTCTGGGATATAATAGGATTTCCATGTCCTTGGTTGCTTATTATGGCAGGGAGGACTGGAGTGCTACCAAACCCAGACCGTCAGTCTCTTAAACAGTTCGTAAAGGGCGTTTCAAAAACCAACCACTGATTTGCTGGAAGTCAATTCCCCCAGGACCTTTCTCTGTGTCCCAAATGGCACCTTATTCCTTTTATAGTGCACTACTTCTGACCAGGGCCATGTGATAGGCCATATAGGGAACATGGTACCATTTGGCCTGTACCTCTATCCCTCTGCCTCAGAAGAGCACTACTGAGCACCAACGATTAAGTGTATCTCTGTTACGCACTATTCTCCTCTCTGGTACGTCAGACAGAGAGAGTACAGGACAGAGAGAGTACAGGACAGAGAGAGTACAGGACAGAGAGAGTACAAGACAGAGAGAGATGGGGAGCTTTTATGTGATCAAAAATAAGCTGAAGTGAAACAAAAAGGGTTCAGTCTTCCTGCAGTTAGTGAAGTAGAACATTAAAAGGAAGGAGAGATTGAACAAGAGGAAAAAAAACACATTTTAGGAGAGAAGAGAAGAGAGAAGATGGGAGGATGATGAAAGAGTTAGAAGACCTGAGAAAAGAGGGAAAGAAAGGGGTATGAGTGAAAGAGAAGAGGGAGCGTGTGTGTGTGCCTGTGTGTGTGTGTGTGTGTGTGTGTGTGTGTGTGTGTGTGTGTGTGTGTGTGTGTGTGTGTGTGTGTGTGTGTGTGTGTGTGTGTGTGTGTGTGTGTGTGTGTGTGTGTGGAGACCTACCACTGTTTAGCCTGTGAATTATTGAGCAGGCTTTAGAAAGAGCAGGATCTGTCTGCATGTCTGCCTGTCTGTCCAGCTGTGTCTGTCTTGGTATCTTGTATCATGTATCATTTCTCTGACTGTCTGTCTCTCTCTCTCTTTGTCTGTCTGTCTGTATGTCTCTCTCTCTCTCTCTCTCTCTCTCTCTCTCTCTCTCTCTCTCTCTCTCTCTCTCTTCCTAACACTCTCACCCTCCTCACTCTCTATTTTCTCTCTCCCTCCATCTCATCCTCTCCTTCGCTCTCTTGTCTATGAACAGTCTAATTAGTACTAATCAATCATCACTTGTCCAACACATAAACCCCATGTAACCCCATACTGTCCAGCAGTGGTTCTCAAAGTGGGGTCCAAAGTCCTGCAGGGGGTCTGCAGCAAGATCACAAAATATAAAATACACTGAACAAAAATATAAACGCAACATGCAACAATTTCTAAGATTTTACTGGGTTACAGTTCATACAGTGCCTTGCAAAAGTATTCATCCCCCTTGGCATTTTTTAATTTTGTTGCATTACAACTTGTAATTTAAATGGATTTTTATTTGGATTTAATGTAATGGACAAACACAAAATAGTCCAAATTGGTGAAGTGAAAAGCTCCACAGCGGAGATTGGAGTATCTGTCCATAGGACCACTTTAAGCCGTACACTCCACAGAGCTGGGCTTTACGGAAGAGTGGCCAGAAAAAAGCCATTGCTTAAAGAAAAAAGTGTTTGCCAAAAAGCATGTGGGAGACTCCCCCAAACATATGGAAGAAGGTACTCTGGTCAGATGAGACTGAAATTGAGCTTTTTGGCCATCAAGGAAAACGCTATGTCTGGCACAAACCCAACACCTCTCATCACCCCGAGAACACCATCCCCACAGTGAAGCATGGTGGTGGCAGCATCATGCTGTGGGGCTGTTTTTCATCGGCAGGGACTGGGAAACTGGTCAAAATTGAAGGAATTATGGATTGCGCTAAATACAGGGAAATACTTGAGGGAAACCTGTTTCAGTCTTCCAGAGATTTGAAACTGGGACGGAGGTTCACCTTCCAGCAGGACAATAACCCTAAGCATACTGCTAAATCAACACTCAAGTGGTTTAAGGAGAAACATTTAAATGTCTTGGAATGGCCTAGTCAAAGCCCAGACCTCAATCCAATTGAGAATCTGTGGTATGACTTAAAGATTGCTGTACACCAGCCGAACCCATCCAACTTGAAGGAGCTGGAGCAGTTTTGCCTTGAAGAATGGGCAAAAATCCCAGTGGCTAGATGTGCCAAGCTTATAGAGACATACCCCAAGAGACTTGCCACTGTAATTGCTGCAAAAGTATTGACTTTGGGGGGTTGAATAGTTATGCACGCTCAAGTTTTCTGTTTTTTTTTTGTCTTATTTCTTGTTTGTTTCAACTGGGAATACAGATATGCATATGTTAGTCACAGATACCTTAAAAATAAAAAGTAGGGGTGTGGATCAGAAAACCAGTCATTATCTGGTGTGACCTCATGCAACGCGACACATCTCCTTCGCATAGAGTTGATCAGGCTGCTGATTGTGGCCTGTGGAATGTTGTCCCACTCCTCTTCAATGGCTGTGCGAAGTTGCTGGATATTGGCGAGAACTGGAACACGCTGTCGTACATGTACAGAACGTCCCAAATATGCTCAATGGGTGACATGTCTGGTGAGTATGCAGGCCATGGAAGAACTGGGACATTTACAGCTTCCAGGAATTGTGTAGAAATCCTTCTTTTGACATGGGGCCGTGCATTATCATGCTGAAACATGAGGTGATGACGGCAGATGAATGGCAGGACCTCAGATGAATGGCAGGGCCTCAGGATATCATCACGGTATCTCTGTGCATTGAAATTGCCATCAATAAAATGCAATTGTGTTCTTTGTCCGTAGCTTATACCTACCCATACCGTAACCCCACTGCCATCATGGTGCACTCTGTTCACAATGTTGACATCAGCAAACCGCTCGCCCATACGACGCCATACATGCTGTCTGCCATCTACCCGGTACAGTTGAAACCGGGATTCATCCGTGAAGAGCACACTTCTCCAGAGTGCCAGTGGCCATCGAAGGTGAGTATTTGCCCACTGAAGTCGGTTACGATGCCGAACTGCAGTCAGGTCAAGACACTGGTGAGGATGACGAGCACGCAGATGAGCTTCCCTGAGACAGCTTCCCTGAGACAGAAATCCTTCAGTTGTGCAAACCCACAGTTTCATCAGCTGTCCGGGTGGCTGGTCTCAGACGATCATGCAGGTGAAGCAGTTGGATGTGGAGGTCCTGGGCTGCCGTGGTTACATGTGGTCTGCGGTTGTGAGCCCGGTTTAACATACCGACAAATTCTCTAAAACGACATTGGAGACGGCTTATGGTAGAGAAATTAACATAACATTATCTGGCGACAGCTCTGGTGGATATTCCTTTAGTCAGCATGCCAATTGCACGCTTCCTCAAAACTTGAGACATCTGTGGTATTGTGTTGTGTGACAAAACTGCACATTTTAGAGTGGCCATTTATTGTCCCCAGCAGAAGGTCCACCTTTGTAATTCTGTTTAATCAGCTTATTGATATGCCACACATGTCAGGTGGATGGATTATCTTGGCAAAGGAGAGATGCTCACTAACAGGTATGTAAACAAATTTGTGCACAAAATCTGAGAGAAATAAGCTTTTTGTGCGTATGGAAAATTTGTGGGATCTTTTATTTCAGCTCATGAAACATGGGACCAACACTTTACATGTTGCAATGCAGACATCATATTAAAAGTCCTTGTAGGGTATTTTTATCGCAATTGAATTGTGTTCCGATTATGAGGGGGTCCCTGATGAATTTACTATCACAAAAGGGGTGCCCAGTCCCAAAAAGTTTGAGAAACCCATACAGTACTGTGCTGTGCTGTAGTGAACATCAGTGAAACACTATGAAGGCTGCTTACAGTACCAGGGCGTTTTAGAGTCGTGCCATAATTTCACTGCCTCATTAATGATTTATTCACAGTAACTATTCATTATTGCTGAACATTATATTTAATGGTTATGTTAATATGGATCAGGGATGGGATGCTTGTGTGCATGTTCATGCGTGTGCATGTATGGGTGTGTCAGAGAAGGGCCATGACCAGGCGTGGCGAGTCACTGCTCCCAGCAACCAAACCAAACCTCTTACCAACCTCTAACCATACTCTTATCTCCCCAGCTCAGAGTGGATCTAGTGTAGCTAACTGAACTGCTAAACTCCCCGTAGAATTCCCCTGACTAACTTCTATTCCATATGCTAATTCGCATGACTAATGACTTTAGTGAGTGTAAGGAATGAGTCTGTAATGAACAAATTACAATGGATTAGGACTTCCACTGCTGGAATTTGGGGAGAAAACCAGGCTTAATAATGTTCTGATTCCAAGACCAATCAGAAACAAGAAGAGCAAGATGCATCGGCTTTTCTGCTTTTTGGATCTGTATAAATTAGATAGGTGTGTGTGTGTGTGTGTGTGTGTGTGTCTATGTGTGTGTACTCAAACTGCCACGTTGCCTCTAATAATGCATTGGGACTCTTACGACCTGGCTGGAACTCATCCCTACCTCCCTCCCTCCATCTTTCTCTTTCTCCATATCTCTCTCTCTCTCTCTCTCTCTACTATGTCTCTCTCTCCCCTCCCTCTACTCTCTCTATCATTCTCTCCCTCTTTCTCCATATCTCTCTCTCTCTCTCAGCTCTATCCTATAAAGGTCAATATTTTCATGCAATAGAGAATGAGTAAATTATGTTAATAATGTTTACAGCAGGGCACTATAAACAGAGGTTGGTAGTTGTAAGGTGTTAAGTGAGCTACGGACATTTCCACCATAGTGTGTTATGTCATACAATGCTGTGTAATTGTGTACTAGTGTGATACATGGAGTGAATCAATTCAACGGCTGTTGTGGACTTAGTAGTTCACTGCATTTTTATGGTTGACGTACAGTGAAACACACACACACACACACACACACACAAACACAGTAGCAAATACACACACACACACACACACACACACATCTCACATGCACACATACAGAGACAGTGTTAGTAATTTCAGGAAGAAACACTAACCATGGCTGCATTAATCAGAACTTCCAGTATAATCTGATAGTTAGCGTATAGTATCAACAGACGCGTACAAGCATGCACACACACACACACCCACACAAACACACAGGCGTGCTGTGACACACACACACACACACATACGGGTACATGCTGTGAGCTGCGACACTCTGTAAGGAGCGCGCGTGTCTCGCTGGGTTGCCATGGCAGCACACCCTGCTCTCCAAACAGTTCTGGCGATCTGAGCTGAAAGAAGGATTTAAGTAATCTCACTCCTCCTTTCCTCCCTCTCTCCCCCTCTCTTATCTCTCTTTCCCTCTCTTCCCTCTATGTCCTCGATCAGGCTCTCTCTGCGGGAGGCAGCGCAACAAACACTGAAGTGTATATCTCTCTCTCTCTCTCTCTCTCTCGCTCTCTCTCTTTCTCTCTCTTTAGCTGCAAAATCCCTTCACAGAAACAGCCCTTCAGATCATCCAGCTACTATAGTAGCATATCATATACAGTGGCTTGCGAAAGTATTCACCCCCCTTGGCATGTTTCCTATTTTGTTGCCTTGGGGGTTTGTATCATTTGTTTACACAACATGCCTACCACTTTGAAGATGCAAAATATTTTTATTGTGAAACAAACAAGAGGAAACATGAACATGCATAACTATTCACCTAGCCAAAGTCAATACTTTGTAGAGCCACCTTTTGCAGCAATTACAGCTGCAAGTCTCTTGGGGTATGTCTCTATAAGCTTGGCACCTCTAGCCACTGGGATTTCTGCCCATTCTTCAAGGTAAAACTGCTCCAGCTCCTTAAAGTTGGATGGGTTCCGCTGGTGTACAGCCATCTTTAAGTCATACCACAGATTCTCAATTGGATTGAGGTCTGGGCTTTGACTAGGCCATTCCAAGACATTTAAATGTTTCCCCTTATACCACTTGAGTGTTGCTTTATCAGTATGCTTGGGGTCATTGTCCTGCTGGAAGGTGAACCTCCGTCCCAGTCTCAAATCTCTGGAAGACTGAAACAGGTTTCCCTCAAGAATTTCCCTGTATTTAACACCATCCATAATTCCTTCATTTTTTACCAGTTTCCCAGTCCCTGCCGATGAAAAACAGCCCCACAGCATGATGCTGCCATCACCATGCTTCACTGTGGGGATGGTGTTCTCGGGGTGATGAGAGGTGTTGGGTTTGTGCCAGACATAGCATTTTCCTTGATTGCCCAAAAGCTCAATTTTAGTCTCATCTGACCAGAGTACCTTCTTCCATATGTTTGGGGAGTCTCCCACATGCCTTTTGGCAAACACCAAACGTGTTTGCTTATTTTTTTCTTAAAGCAATGGCTTTTTTCTGGCCACTCTTCCGTAAAGCCCAGCTCTGTGGAGTGTACGGCTTAAAGTGGTCCAATGGACAGATCTCCAATCTCCACTGTGAAGCTCCTTCAGGGTTATCTTTGGTCTCATTGTTGTCTCTCTGATTAATGCCCTCCTTGCCTGGTCCGTGAGTTTTGGTGGGCGGCCCTCTCTTGGCAGGTTTGTTGTGGTGCCATATTCTTTCAATTTTTTTATAATGGATTTAATGGTGCTCCGTGGGATGTTCAAAGTTTCTGATATTTTTTTATAACCCAACCCTGATCTGTACTTCTCCACAACATTGTCCCTGACCTGTTAAGAGAGCTCCTTGGTCTTCATGGTGCCACTTGCTTGGTGGTGCCCCTTACTTAGTGTTGTTGCAGACTCTGGGACCTTTCAGAACAGGTGTATACATACTGAGATCATGTGACAGATCATGTGGCACTTAGATTGCACACTGGTGGACTTTATTTAACTAATTATGTGACTTCTGAAGGTAATTGGTTGCATCAGATCTTATTTAAGGGCTTCATAGCAAAGTGGGTGAATACCTATGCACGCACCACTTTTCCGTAATTTTTTTTTTAGATTTTCTTGAAATAAGTTATTTTTTTCATTTCACTTCACCAATTTGGACTATTTTGTGTATGTCCATTGCATGAAATCCAAATAAAAATCCATTTAAATTACAGGTTGTAATGCAAAAAATAGGAAAAACGCCAAGGGGGATGAATACTTTTGCAAGGCACTGTAGCATCATTTCACCCCTGTGGGTCTTGATTGAAATGTGGCTACATTGGTGGTGGTGACTTCTGAAGGTAATTGGTTGCATCAGATCTTATTTAAGGGCTTCATAGCAAAGTGGGTGAATACCTATGCACGCACCACTTTTCCGTAATTTTTTTTTTAGATTTTCTTGAAATAAGTTATTTTTTTCATTTCACTTCACCAATTTGGACTATTTTGTGTATGTCCATTGCATGAAATCCAAATAAAAATCCATTTAAATTACAGGTTGTAATGCAAAAAATAGGAAAAACGCCAAGGGGGATGAATACTTTTGCAAGGCACTGTAGCATCATTTCACCCCTGTGGGTCTTGATTGAAATGTGGCTACATTGGTGGTGGTGACTTCTGAAGGTAATTGGTTGCACCAGATCTTATTTAAGGGCTTCATAGCAAAGGGGGTGAATACATATGCACACACCACTTTTCCGTTATTAATTTTTTAGATTTTCTTGAAATAAGTTATTTTTTTCATTTCACTTCACCAATTTGGACTATTTTGTGTATGTCCATTGCATGAAATCCAAATAAAAATCCATTTAAATTACAGGTTGTAATTCAACAAAATAGGGAAAACGCCAAGGGGGATGAATACTTTTACAAGACACTGTACTCTTCTATAGCCAGTTACTATCCTATCTACTCTTCTATAGCCAGTTACTATCCTATCTACTCTGCTTTAGCCAGTTACTAGCCTATCTACTCTGCTTTAGGCAGTTACTATCCTATCTACTCTGCTTTAGCCAGTTACTATCCTATCTACTCTGCTTTAGCCAGTTACTAGCCTATCTACTCTGCTTTAGACAGTTACGAGCCTATCTACTCTGCTTTAGCCAGTTACTAGCCTATCTACTCTGCTTTAGCCAGTTACTATCCTATCTACTCTGCTTTAGCCAGTTACTAGCCTATCTACTCTGCTTTAGCCAGTTACTAGCCTATCTACTCTGCTTTAGCCAGTTACTAGCTTACCTATTCTGATTTAGCCAGTTACTAGCCTATCTACTCTGCTTTAGCCAGTTACTAGCCTATCTACTCTGCTTTAGCCAGTTACTAGCCTATCTACTCTGCTTTAGCCAGTTACTAGCCTATCTACTCTGCTTTAGCCTGTTACTAGCCTATCTACTCTGCTTTAGCCAGTTACTAGCTTACCTACTCTGATTAAGCCAGTTACTAGCCTATCTACTCTGCTTTAGCCAGTTACTAGCTTACCTACTCTGATTTAGCCAGTTACTATCCTATCTACTCTGCTTTAGCCTGTTACTAACCTATCTACTCTGCTTTAGCCAGTTACTAGCCTATCTACTCTGCTTTAGCCAGTTACTAGCTTACCTACTCTGCTTTAGCCAGTTACTATCCTATATACTCTGATTTAGCCAGTTACTAGCCTAACTACGCTGCTTTAGCCAGTTACTAACCTATCTACTCTTCTATAGCCAGTTACTAGCCTATCTACCCTGCTTTAGCCAGTTACTATCCTATCTACTCTGATTTAGCCAGTTACTATCCTATCTACTCTGCTTTCGCCAGTTACTAGCCTATCTACTCTGCTTTAGCCAGTTACTAGCCTATCTACTCTGCTTTAGCCAGTTACTAGCCTATCTACTCTGCTTTAGCCAGTTACTAGCTTACCTACTCTGATTTAGCCAGTTACTAGCCTATCTACTCTGCTTTAGCCTGTTACTATCCTATGTACTCTGCTTTAGCCTGTTACTATCCTATCTACTCTGCTTTAGCCAGTTACTATCCTATCTACTCTGCTTTAGCCAGTTACTATCCTATCTACTCTGCTTTAGCCAGTTACTATCCTATCTACTCTGCTTTAGCCAGTTACTATCCTATCTACTCTGCTTTAGCCAGTTACTATCCTATCTACTCTGATATAGCCAGTTACTATCCTATCTACTCTGCTTTAGCCAGTTACTAGCCTATCTACTCTGCTTTAGCCAGTTACTAGCTTACCTACTCTGATTTAGCCAGTTACTAGCCTATCTACTCTGCTTTAGCCTGTTACTATCCTATCTACTCTGCTTTAGCCTGTTACTATCCTATCTACTCTGCTTTAGCCAGTTACTATCCTATCTACTCTGCTTTAGCCAGTTACTATCCTATCTACTCTGCTTTAGCCAGTTACTATCCTATCTACTCTGCTTTAGCCAGTTACTAGCTTACCTACTCTGATTTAGCCAGTTACTATCCTATCTACTCTGCTTTAGCCAGTTACTATCCTATCTACTCTGCTTTAGCCAGTTACTATCCTATCTACTCTGCTTTAGCCAGTTACTATCCTATCTACTCTGCTTTAGCCAGTTACTATCCTATCTACTCTGCTTTAGCCAGTTACTATCCTATCTACTCTGCTTTAGCCAGTTACTATCCTATCTACTCTGCTTTAGCCAGTTACTATCCTATCTACTCTGCTTTAGCCAGTTACTATCCTATCTACTCTGCTTTAGCCAGTTACTATCCTATCTACTCTGATATAGCCAGTTACTATCCTATCTACTCTGCTTTAGCCAGTTACTAGCCTATCTACTCTGCTTTAGCCAGTTACTAGCTTACCTACTCTGATTTAGCCAGTTACTAGCCTATCTACTCTGCTTTAGCCTGTTACTATCCTATCTACTCTGCTTTAGCCTGTTACTATCCTATCTACTCTGCTTTAGCCAGTTACTATCCTATCTACTCTGCTTTAGCCAGTTACTATCCTATCTACTCTGCTTTAGCCAGTTACTATCCTATCTACTCTGCTTTAGCCAGTTACTAGCTTACCTACTCTGATTTAGCCAGTTACTATCCTATCTACTCTGCTTTAGCCAGTTACTATCCTATCTACTCTGCTTTAGCCAGTTACTATCCTATCTACTCTGCTTTAGCCAGTTACTATCCTATCTACTCTGCTTTAGCCAGTTACTATCCTATCTATTCTGCTTTAGCCAGTTACTAGCCTATCTACTCTGCTTTAGCCAGTTACTAGCCTATAATGATTTTAACAACCAGAACATGTGGGTTTCTAATAGGCCAGTCCCTGTGACATACAGACCTCTTTACTACATAGCCCTTAAATTATGGCCAACAGCTAACCAATCCATACATGTGGCGTTAACTCTACCTTAGATTTCCCATAGGCCTGAACCCCTGGGGGGAGGGAGGGAGGGAGGGAGGGGGAGGGAGAGCGAGAGGGAGAGCGAGAGAGAGAGAGAGAGAGAGAGAGAGAGAGAGAGAGAGAGAGAGGAGAGAGAGGAGAGAGAGGAGAGAGAGAGAGAGAGAGAGAGAGAGAGAGAGAGATGAGGAGAGAGAGAGAGTGAGAGAGAGAGAGAGAGAGAGAGAGAGAGAGAGAGAGAGATTGAGAGAGGAGAGAGAGAGAGAGAGGAGAGAGAGGGAGAGAGAGAGAGAGGAGAGAGAGAGAGAGTGTAGAGGGCCTCAGTGTCATGTCAGTTGTAATCTTGCCAGGATGTCCAATATCTCTGAAAAGGTCAAATTGGTTGCCTGGCTGGTAGAACAGAGGTTGGAAGAGAGAGATGCTTGTGATCCTGTGTGGCTCAGTTGGTAGAGCATGGTGCTTGCAATGCCAGGGTTGTGGGTTCAATTCCCATGCGGGACCAGTAAGAAAATGTAAGTGCTCATTACTGTAAGTCGCTCTGGATAAGATCATCTTCTAAATTACTAAAATGTAAATGTTATATTTGTGTCTGCCTCAATGTGTGAAAGCTGCTATGTGATCAAGAGTAGCCTTGATGTGATTTAGCCATAAATAAAACACAAGAGACAATGTCGTGAAGTGAACGGGGTCCTTATAAATCAACCACGCTCTATAACACTGGCTGTCTCTTCTCTAAAGCACCGCTATAATACTAGCTATTAAACACACTGCACGCACAATCCTCTCATTCTCTATTATAAAGCAGTTATCATATAGATAGTTTCCCTGTCCTGATTTCATATAGTCTGTCTGATTGACGTATGGCCGTGGCATGTTACGAGTAGGGCCCTGTGTTTTCCTCAATCATCTGATATGCCTGGATTTCAACATTAAATGTAAATGTAATTTAAAACCCTTGTTGGCAATCACAGAGGTCAGACGTTTCTTGTAGTTGGCCACCAGGTTTGCACACATCTCAGGAGGGATTTTGTCCCACTCCTCTTTGCAGATCTTTAAGTCATTAAGGTTTCGAGGCTGACGTTTGGCAACTCGAACCTTCAGCTCCCTCCACAGATTTTCTATGGGATTAAAGTCTGGAGACTGGCTAGGCCACTCCAGGACCTTAATGTGCTTCTTCTTGAGCCACTCCTTTGTTGCCTTGGCCGTGTGTTTTGGGTCATTGTCATGCTGGAATACCCATCCACAACCCATTTTCAATGCCCTGGCTGAGGGAAGGAGGTTCTCACCCAAGATTTGACGGTACATGGCCCCGTCCATCGTCTCTTTGATGCGGTGAAGTTGTCCTGTCCCCTTAGCAGAAAAACACCCCCAAAGCATAATGTTTCCACCTCCATGTTTGACGGTGGGGATGGTGTTCTTGGGGTCATAGGCAGCATTCCTCCTCCTCCAAACACGGCGAGTTGAGATGATGCTAAAGAGCTCGATTTTGGTCTCATCTGACCACAACACTTTCACCCAGTTCTCCTCTGAATCATTCAGATGTTCATTGGCAAACTTCAGACGGCCCTGTATATGTGCTTTCTTGAGCAGGGGGACCTTGCGGGCGCTGCAGGATTTCAGTCCTTCACGGCGTAGTGTGTTACCAATTGTTTTCTTGGTGAATATGGTCCCAGCTGCCTTGAGATCATTTACAAGATCCTCCCGTGTAGTTCTGGGCTGATTCCACACCGTTCTCATGATCATTGCAACTCCATGAGGTGAGATCTTGCATGGAGCCCCAGGCCAAGGGAGATTTACAGTTATTTTGTGTTTCTTCCATTTGCGAATAATCGCACCAACTGTTGTCACCTTCTCACCAAGCTGCTTGGCGATGGTCTTGTAGCCTATTCCAGCCTTGTGTAGGTCTACAATCTTGTCCCTGACATCCTCGGAGAGCTCTTTGGTCTTGGCCATGGTGGAGAGTTTGGAATCTGATTGATTGCTTCTGTGGACAGGAGTCTTTTATACAGGTAACAAACTGAGATTAGGAGCACTCCCTTTAAGAGTGTGCTCCTAATCTCAGCTCGTTACCTGTATAAAAGACACCTGGGAGCAAGAAATCTTTCTGATTGAGAGGGGGTCAAATACTTATTTCCCTCATTAAAATAACATTTTTGACATATGTTTTTCTGGATTTGTTGTTGTTGTTATTCTGTCTCTCACTGTTCAAATAAACCTACCATTAAAATTATAGACTGATCATTTCTTTGTCAGTGGGCAAACGTACAAAATCAGCAGGGGATCAAATACTTTTTTCCCTCACTGTATCTCTTCCACCTGTGCGATGTAGGATGTGAAATCTGAAACCACTTGAAGCTGGGATGTCCCTCCTACCATTTCATTCGCTCTTCTGACTGTCCATCAACTCCTGGCTGAACCCTACGTCACAATCCTTACATCGTAGCGCAGCAGGAGAGAGTGGTTTCGTCACTCTAGTACATTCAGAGATAGATTTATAGACAGTAATCTAAAATAATTCACAGATTTTAAACAAAAAACGACTTCTGATTGTCATAGATGGACAAGCTTAATATGAGATGAAAGGTGAGTTCCTAACGAGTTCAGGAAGCCAAGCTAGAGCTCTGTGTGTCGTTCACAGCGGTGGGGGCAGATGTTTTGATCAAGAGAGACCTTTAGAAAATATGCACATTTTCTCTAACACTAGAAATATTACATTCATAAGGCAGGTGAAAATATTATAGTTAGTAATTTTATAATTTGATTATACTCTATTTAGAAAGCCTATAAGTCCTTTCAAGCCTTATTCATACAGTTTTGTTGAATAGGAAATACATCATAAAATATTTCATATTTTCATATTTTTATCATATTGGTACTGAGTGCTTGAGCTTGTGTCCTCAAAAGTGACTACACCTCAGCAATTTATAACTATCTTTACCAGAAAAGTGAGATTTTAATCTTTCTTGGAGTATAGATAGTTTCCCTGTTACTGTTTATTGTCCTCTCATGAAAAAGTATTTATTTTGGTGATTACGTTTCGATTACATTTAGTTACATTTAAGAGGTTAAAGCTTTTTCATCAAACTGTCCCCTTTTCTTTTCATGTCAGATGGTCCAGCTCCATCCTCAGACGACTGCTTTATTTTCTGGTGTAATTCACATCTCTGGATAAGGTTTAAAATACAGGATACAATATTGCTATGTCACATGATTGCCCTAGACTTGAGGAGTGTATAATGTGTTGATGTTTCCATTGTTCTGGTTGATATCTGTAGTGGAGATGACTTCAGCAGTATAATGTGTTGATGTTTCCATTGTTCTGGTTGATATCTGTAGTGGAGATGACTTCAGCAGTATAATGTGTTGATGTTTCCATTGTTCTGGTTGATATCTGTAGTGGAGATGACTTCAGCAGTATAATGTGTTGATGTTTCCATTGTTCTGGTTGATATCTGTAGTGGAGATGATTCAGCAGTATAATGTGTTGATGTTTCCATTGTTCTACATTTACATTTTAGTCATTTAGCAGACGCTCTTATCCAGAGCGACTTACAGTTAGTGAGTGCATACATTATTTTTTAAATTTTTCATACTGGGCCCCCGTGGGAATCGAACCCACAACCCTGGCGTTGCAAACGCCATGCTCTACCAACTGAGCTACAGTGGGGAAAAAATTTATTTAGTCAGCCACCAATTGTGCAAGTTCTCCCACTTAAAAATATGAGAAAGGCCTGTAATTTTCATCATAGGTACACGTCAACTATGACAGACAAAATGAGAAAACTTTTCCCAGAAAATCTCATTGTAGGATTTTTCATGAATTTATTTGAAAATTATGGTGGAAAATAAGTATTTGGTCAATAACAAACGTTTCTCAATACTTTGTTATATACTATTTGTTGGCAATGACACAGGTCAAACGTTTTCTGTAAGTCTTCACAAGGTTTTCACACACTGTTGCTGGTATTTTGGCCCATTCCTCCATGCAGATCTCCTCTAGAGCAGTGATGTTTTGGGGCTGTCGCTGGGCAACACGGACTTTCAACTCCCTCCAAAGATTTCCTATGGGGTTGAGATCTGGAGACTGGCTAGGCCACTCCAGGACCTTGAAATGCTTCTAACGAAGCCACTTCTTCGTTGCCCGGGCGGTGTGTTTGGGATCATTGTCATGCTGAAAGACCCCAGCCACGTTTCATCTTCAATGCCCTTGCTGATGGAAGGAGGTTTTCACTCAAAATCTCACGATACATGGCCCCATTCATTCTTTCCTTTACACGGATCAGTCGTCCTGGTCCCTTTGCAGAAAAACAGCCCCAAAGCATGATGTTTCCACCCCCATGCTTCACAGTAGGTATGGTGTTATTTGGATGCAACTCAGCATTCTTTGTCCTCCAAACACGACGAGTTGAGTTTTTACCAAAAAGTTATATTTTGGTTTCATCTGACCATATGACATTCTCCCAATCCTCTTCTGGATCATCCAAATGCACTCTAGCAAACTTCAGACAAGCCTGGACATGTACTGGCTTAAGCAGGGGGACACGTCTGGCACTGCAGGATTTGAGTCCCTGGCGGCGTAGTGTGTTACTGATGGTAGGCTTTGTTACTTTGGTCCCAGCTCTCTGCAGGTCATTCACTAGGTCCCCCCGTGTGGTTCTGGGATTTTTGCTCACCGTTCTTGTGATGATCTTGCGTGGAGCCCCAGATCGAGGGAGATTATCAGTGGTCTTGTATGTCTTCCATTTCCTAATAATTGCTCCCACAGTTGATTTCTTCAAACCAAGCTGCTTACCTATTGCAGATTCAGTCTTCCCAGCCTGGTGCAGGTCTACAATTTTGTTTCTGGTGTCCTTTGACAGCTCTTTGGTCTTGGCCATAGTGGAGTTTGGAGTGTGACTGTTTGAGGTTGTGGACAGGTGTCTTTTATACTGATAACAAGTTCAAACAGGTGCCATTAATACAGGTAACGAGTGGAGGACAGAGGAGCCCCTTAAAGAAGAAGTTACAGGTCTGTGAGAGCCAGAAATCTTGATTGTTTGTAGGTGACCAAATACTTATTTTCCACTATAATTTGCAAATAAATTCAATAAAAATCCTACAATGTGATTTTCTGTTTTTTTTTTCTCAATTTGTCTGTCATAGTTGACGTGTACCTATGATGAAAATTACAGGCCTCTCTCATCTTTTTAAGTGGGAGAACTTGCAAAATTGGTGGCTGACTAAATACTTTTTTCCCCACTGTTCATCCTTGCCGGCCATTCCCTCCCCATACCCTGGACGACGCTGGGCCGATTGTGCGCCGCCCCATGGGTCTCCCGGTCGCGGCCGGCTACGACAGAGTTCTTGTTGATATCTGTAGTGGAGATGACTTCAGCAGTATAATGTGTTGATGTTTCCATTGTTCTGGTTGATATCTGTAGTGGAGATGACTTCAGCAGTATAATGTGTTGATGTTTCCATTGTTCTGGTTGATATCTGTAGTGGAGATGACTTCAGCAGTGTAATGTGTTGATGTTTCCATTGTTCTTGTTGATATCTGTAGTGGAGATGACTTCAGCAGTATAATGTGTTGATGTTTCCATTGTTCTGGTTGATATCTGTAGTGGAGATGACTTCAGCAGTATAATGTGTTGATGTTTCCATTGTTCTTGTTGATATCTGTAGTGGAGATGACTTCAGCAGTATAACGTGTTGATATTTCCATTGTTCTTGTTGATATCTGTAGTGGAGATGACTTCAGCAGTATAATGTGTTGATGTTTCCATTGTTCTTGTTGATATCTGTAGTGGAGATGACTTCAGCAGTATAATGTGTTGATGTTTCCATTGTTCTGGTTGATATCTGTAGTGGAGATGACTTCAGCAGTATAATGTGTTGATGTTTCCATTGTTCTTGTTGATATCTGTAGTGGAGATGACTTCAGCAGTAGAGAATGTTCATTTCTAATCAACATACTACAAAATTAGCTCAATTCAAATTCCTTTTAAACAACTGCCAGGAATACACATCAGAACCTACAGAGAGCATTTACACAAACAAACAAACCAATACAAATCATTGAGATCTAATGGCTGAGAGGAGCGTGTATAGGAAAAGATAGATCCGTATTCAGACGAGAGAGAGAGAAACAGATATCATCTGTTCAGCAGGCATGAGATTAGAGGAAGGTTGTGCTTTCTTTCACACACACAAACGCGCACACACACAACGATGCTTTATTAGACTGGATCCATTATTCATAATGGAATGATTTTGACCAGTGGGCTGAGAAATTGTTATTGTGACGGGTAGCAAATGCTCTGTGTGTGTGTGTGTTGTGTGTGTGTGTGTTGTGTGTGTGTGTGTGTGTTGTGTGTGTGTGTGTGTGTGTGTGTGTGTGTGTGTGTGTGTGTGTGTGTGTGTGTGTGTGTGTGTGTGTGTGTGTGTGTGTGTGTGTGTGTGTGTGTGTGGCAGGTAGCGTTGTAAGTGACAGTGTTGATTTGTTTCAGGCTAGCAGTGCAGCGGTGCTATCCGACCGACCAAGCAGGAGAGGAGTGGAGACAAGTTCTCTAGGGAAACACACACACACACACACTGAGCACAAGGAGTTTCTGTTGTACTCACACTGAGGAAACACCCAGTTGGCTTTGATTGACTTTGTTTGTTAGAGAATCACACCTTGGTCCTGTGTGGTTAGTGTGTGTGTGTGTGTGTGTGTGTGTGTGTGTGTGTGTGTTTTGTGCTGTGAGCATGAAAGGAATGAGGCTCATGAAATAAAACTGAAGAAAGAGAAAAGGATATAATCTGCTCAGCAGGCATGAGATGAGATGAATATATGCAGGCACACACACATACGCACATACTCACTCATTCACACACACACGCATGCACATACATACTCACTCACACACACACACACACACGCACGCACACACACACATACTCACTCACACACACACTCACGCACATGTACTCCCACCTGCACACAGTGTCTGCCAGATCAGTTCATCCCTAAATACAGAGGGACAGAGGGAGAGAGGGAGGGAGAGATATAAAAAGAAGGGAGGCGGAGAGGAGAGGAGAGGAGAGGAGAGGAGAGGAGAGGAGAGGAGAGGAGAGGAGAGGAGAGGAGAGGAGAGGAGAGGAGAGGAGAGGAGAGGAGAGGAGAGGAGAGGAGAGGAGAGGAGAGGAGAGGAGAGGAGTGTCATGGACAGGCGGGTTTAGGAGCTCTGAGTGACAGGGGTGACATTTAGAAAGAGCAAACAAACAAAGGATTTAGAGAGAATAAATAGCAGAGAGAGAGAGATCACACACACAGGCAGGTAGGAGAGATCACACACACACACACACACACATCCTGTCTCTACAGAGCTCTAGGCAGACATACCTTTAGAGCCAGCCAATCAGAATGCATTAAGGAACAGACAAAGGCAGGGGTGCATCCCGAATGGCACCATACTCCCTATATAATGCACTACTATAGGCCCTGGTCAAAATATGTACACTATATATATGGTACAGGATGCCATTTGGGACGCAGCCTCTGTATCTCTTCAGACGACAACGTCTGGGAATTAAACACCACAGCACTGATTAATACCAGCTGAACGTCGTTAACGTCTTTTGGAAACTCATTGTCTCTGATTAAAAAGGCCTGAGTGGAAGGCGTTACAGGCAGCAAAAAGAAACGCTATCTCTATCTCGTCTGTTCTCATGAGTGACCAAATAAAAACAGACAAAACTGGTCAATAACAAAGATTAAGCATTTTTAAAACATTTCCTTTAGGGAAAATCTTTTTTTGTTTGTTTCAGCCCAGCAAGGAATGATTCAACTACCGCAGCATATGCTGACTGTGGCTCTTGAGGAGAAGACTGCACTCACATGGAGCTATGGACACAGAACAGTTTAGTTTGGTGAAGGCAGCCCTCTCTGGAGACAAGTCCCCTACGCCCAGACATGAAGTAATGGGGCCAGCTCATCTGGGAAACATGAGTACTGTAGATTATATACATTCTTGTAATATATCGCTGCTGTAGATCTCAGAGGGGGAGAGAGAGAGAGAAAGAGAGAGAGAGAAAGAGAGACAGAGAAATAGAGAGAGCGAGAGAGAGAGAGAGACAGAGAAATAGAGAAAGAGAAAGAGAAAGAGAAAGAGAAAGAGAAAGAGAAAGAGAAAGAGAGAGCGAGAGCGAGAGAGATCCACAAGATTATACATAGTTCTTTGTCTATATGGATGACATGCTCCTCCATTGGACGTACTAGGAGATCGATATTTATTGGAGTGGTGTGTTCTGTTAGGCTGTGAGAGCAGCACATTCTGTACGTCTGTGTGTATGTGTTTGCTATGCTAGCTTAGCAGCATGCTGTAAATGCCACCAGCTGAAGGCCAAGGAGGAGGATATAGTCCCCATACTGCAAGACTTACAATCACAATCTCTCTCCATTGGTCCAGTGAGTCAGTCAGTGCCTTGGAAGAGACTGGTGGTGGTTAGATTCCTCTCCTCTCCCCATCTCCTTCTGTCCTCCTCTCCTCCCCTCCCCTCCCCCCCTCCCCTCTCCTCTCCTCTCCTCTCCTCTCCTCTCCTCTCCTTTTCTCTCCTCTCCTCTCCTCTCCTCTCCTCTCCTCTCCTCTCCTCTCCTCTCCTCTCCTCTCCTCTCCTCTCCTCTCCTCTCCTCTCCTCTTTCTCCTCCTCTCCCCCTTCTCCTCCTCTCCTCTCCTCCTCTCCTCTCCTGTCCTCTACCATCTTCTCTCTTCCTCTCTCCTCCTCCTCTCAGAAGGCCCCCCTGGTGTCCCTGAGAGAGAGAGTCAACCTCTATGTGTCTCTAATTTCAGACACTTTAATGAGATTCTTAATTGGTGAACTTTAGAGAGGGGGGCCGACTGTGGCACAGTTCATCAGAGCTCTCACTCTGGTTGGAGCCGGACAGAGCTAGTGACACTGTTTAAGACACACTATCGACCCACCCATCCTTCAGCGCATTTCACTTAAAGTGGACAGAGTTTAAGCCATGGTTCCAGCCTTTCTGGTGAAAGTGTTTTCTTTTGCTGGTGCCATCTGTATGTGTTTAAGCTAACTCATCTCTGCTAACAGATCTGGGACCTAGCTATATTAATAAAGAGAGCTACAGTGCCTTCAGAAAGTATTCACACCCCTAGACTTTTTCAAAAATGTTGTTGTGTTAAAATGGATTTAATTGTCATTTTTTGTCAACGATAAAAACAAATTACTCTGTAATGGAAAATTATAACATTTGTATAAACATTTATGAAAAAGAAAACACAAATATTTCTTGATTAGATAATTATTCAACCCCCTGAGTAAATGCATGTTAAAATCAACTTTGACAGCGATTACAGCTGTGAGTCTTTCTGAGTCAGTCTCTAAAAGCTTTCCACACCTAGATTGTACAACATCAAAATTCTTCATAGCTAGAATACAATTTTCATGTCTTGCCATGGATTTTCAAGCAGATTTAAGTCAAAACTATAACACGGCCACTCAGGAACATTCACTGTCTTCGTGGTAAGCAACTCCAGTGTAGATTTGGCCTTGTGCTTTAGGTTATTGTCCCGATGAAAGGTGAATTCATCTCCCAGTTTCTGGTAGAAAGCAGAGTGAACCAGATTTTCCTCTAGGATTTTGCCTGTGCTTAGCTCCATTCAGTTTCGTTTTTATCCTGAAAAACTCCCCAGTCCTTTACAATTACAAGCATACCCATAACATGATGCAGCCACCACTATGCTTGAAAGTATGAAGAGTGGTACTCAGTAATGTGTTGTATTGGATTTGCCCCAAACATAACACTTCGCATTCAGGACAAAAAGTGAATTGCTTTGCTACATTTTTTGCAGTATTACTTTAATGCCTTGTTGCAAACAGGATGCATGTTTTGGAATATTGTTATTCTGTACAAGCTTCCTTATTTTCACTCTGTCAATTAGGTTAGTATTGTGGAGTAACTACAATGTTGTTGATCCATCCTCAGTTTTCACCTATCACAGCCATTAAACTCTGTAACTGTTTTAAAGTCACCATTGGCCTCATGATGAAATCCCTGAGCGGTTTCCTCCCTCTCCGGCAACTGAGTTAGGAGGACACCTGTATCTTTGTAGTGACTGGGTTTATTGATACACAATCCAAAGTGTAATTAATAATTTCACGATGCTCAAAATGGATATTTAATGTCTGCTTTTCTTTTTTACCCATCTACCAATAGGTGCTCCTCTTTGCGAGGCATTGGAAAACCTCCCTGGTCTTTGTCGTTGTATCTGTGTTTGAAATTCACTGATCGACTGAGGGACCTTACAGATAATTGTATGTGTGGGGTACAGAGATGAGGTAGCCATTCAAAAATCATGTTAAACACACAATCCATGACTTGTTGAGCATTTTTTTTACTCCTGAACTTATTGACTCAAAAGATTTCAGCTTTTCCTTTTTAATTCATTTGTTAACATTTCTAAAAACATTAATCCACTTTGAAATTATGGGGTATTCTCTGTAGGCCAGTGACAAAAAAATCTACATTTTATCCATTTTAAACACAACAAAATGTGGAAAAAGTCAAGTGGTGTGAATACTTTCTGAAGGCACCATATAATAACTTCACATCTTCAATGAGTTCATAGTTTTTGCTTCTCTAGTTCTGAAGTATTTTAGTACCACTTCTGTGCCGCTGTAGGTGTGTGATGCACAACTAGTCTAACTGAACGAGTAGGACTATGGAACACATTAACTTTTTAAACTATAACATAACAACAATAACAAACCCTAAATGTTGATGACAAACAATCACAGGGAAGAGAGTTTATCACAACACATTCAACAGTAGTACAGTAGTCCTCCCTGCTCTGTCAGTCTCACTGTTTTATCTCACTCCTTGTAATCTAAAAGCTCTCTAAGACAACAGTATTTTACAAAGTGGTACCAAGAAACCCTACTGAATTGGGGAGAACCAGAAAATGTCAAATTTTTCATGTTTTATTTTTATTTAAAATACACATTTTTGTGCGTGTCAATTTCTACCTGGCCACTCAATAAAAAAATTATACAGCCCATCTGGCATTTGCCAGAATTGCCAGATGGCCAATCTGCGCTAGCGAGCCTGGTTAAATCATGTGCAACTGCCCCCTAGTCACAGCCTAGCCTGGCATGAACTAATGAAAATCCCGACTATACAAATCAAGTGTGACCCAGATCTACCCCATTGTATTTCTACATCAGATCTACCCATTGTATTTCTAAGTGGGTTTCCTACCTGGGTGAGATGTCACATCCCTGCTGCATGAAGGCTCCCAGGGAGAACCAGAGAGAGTTGAAGATGCCAAACTCGTTGGTCTGTTCCTGATTCTGCTGGTTCTGGCCTTGCTGACCAGGGCTCAGCCCCGACTGTTGCCCAGCACCGGGCCCCGTCGGCTGGGTGGGGGTCTGGGGGTCAGCCCCCTCCTCATAGTCCTCTGCGTGCCACTCATAGGGGCTGAAGCGGCTCACCAGGAACAGGACCACGCTCACACCGATGTAGGCAAACACGATACACATCCAGATCTCATAGGCCAGTGGGTCCAGGAAGGAAAAGACACCTGGTTTAGACTTGGTGGGCTTCTTGATCATGATGGAGATGCCCAAAGACATGAAGGGCTTGGAGAAGTCGATCACCTCTTCTCGGACCAGGGTGATGGTTAGCGGGGCTACCGCCACGTCTGCTTTCTGGAGGAGAGAAGGAGAGAGGGGGAGGAACATAGGGAGAGAGGGAGGGAGGGAGGTAGAGATGGAGGGAGGGTGGGAGGGAGAGAGGTAGAGCGGGAGGGAGGGAGGGAGGGAGATGGAAAGAGAGACGTTACAGTAGCAAGAAATATTTGATTTGTGCTGTCACCTTGACAATGAACTACACTCAAGCAGAGAAAATATTCAAAATAATATAATATCCCATGGTGTATACAGATGTAGGATCTTAATTTGAGCCAGTTTGCTACAGCAGGAAAATAGTCCTATTGCAACAGGAAATGTGAATTATTATGTGGATTATAATTAATTCACTTTTTTGTAGGGGTTGATACATTTTTCTTTAGGGCATATCAAGTCTGACATTTTAATGTGGAAATTACTATCTTTAGAAGCCTTTTATAAACCTTGCATACACTACACGTTTGCATTTCCTGCCATGCAGGACAATTCTCAGCAACAAAAGAGTGATCAAATTAAGATCCTACATCTGTAAATACAAAGCAGTTTTCTACATCAGTAAATACACATGTAGAGCTAGATACTGTCCAGTACAGTAGGAGGACACAAAGAAGGAGAGGAAATAAATGTAAATTGTCACTAGACAAAACATTAAGAACACCTGCTCTTTCGATGACAGACTGAACAGGTGAATCCAGGTGAAGTCTATGATCTCTTATTGATGTCACTTGTTAAATCCACTTCAATCAGTGTCGATGAAGGGGAGGAGACAGGCTAAAGAAGGATTGCTAAGCCTGGAGACAATTGAGACATGGATTGTGTATGTGTGCCATTTAGAGGGTGAATGGGCAAGCTAAAATATTGAAGTGCCTTTGAACGGGGTATGGTAGTAGGTGCTAGGATCACCGGTTTGTGTCAAGAACTTCAACGCTGCTGGGTTTTTCATGCTCAACAGTTTCCTGTGTGTATCAAGAATGGTCCACAACCCAAAGGACATCCAGCCAACTTGACACAACTGTGGAAAGCACAACTGCGGGGGTTGGGTGCAACTCAATATTAGGATTTTAGTGTTTCCTGATTAACAAAACCTCTGTATGTGTACAGCCTTATGCTGTATATACACTGAGGATTCCAAACATCAGGAACACCTTCCTAATATTGAGTTGCACCCAACCCCCGCAGTTGTGCTTTCCACAGTTGTGTCAAGTTGGCTGGATGTCCTTTGGGTTGTGGACCATTCTTGATACACACAGGAAACTGTTGAGCATGAAAAACCCAGCAGCGTTTGGCACACCCACACCCATCTCCCCATAGCATCACAAAGACCCTTTTAACGGCAGAGATCAGTGCCATGGTGTGCAATGGGCCTCTTTGTTACAAATCAATTTCCTATGGAAATTGTGTATGTGGGCAGATTGCAGGAGCGGAAATGGGACAGAACATTTCCAGTTGTTCTTCAGTTACAGTAAATAAACTTAACCTCCCCGTCACCTCCTCAAGGATTCACTACTGAGCTGCCTGTCTCTGAGTCACGACCAGAGAGAGAGAGAGAGAGAGAGAGAGAGAGAGAGAGAGAGAGAGAGAGAGAGAGAGAGAGAGAGAGAGAGAGAGAGAGAGAGAGAGAGAGAGAGGGTGTGAGAGTGTGTCCACTGTGTCCTAAGCTATATAAAGCTTTATTGTTGAGCACTGAAAACGAATTACCTTTGAAAAAAACACTATTTCTTTAAAATGGACCAAAATGGGGCCTACCGCAGCAGTCTAAGGCACTGCATCGCAGTGCTTGAGGCGTCACTACAGACCCAGGTTCGATCTCAGGCTGTGTCACAACCGGCCGTGACTGGGAGTCCCATAGTGCGTCGCACAATTGGCCCAGCCAATTTGGTTTGGCCAGGGGTGCTTTACTTGGCTCATCGCGCTCTAGCGACTCCTTGTGGTGGGCCGGGCGCCTGGAGGCTGACTTCGTTCGTCAGTTGAACAGTGTTTCCTCCGACACATTGGTGCGGCTGGCTTTCGGGTGTTAAGAAGTGCGGTTTGGCAGGTCATGTTTTGGAGGACGCGTGACTCGACCTTCACCTCCCAAGCCCGTTGGGGAGTTGCAGCGATGAGACAAGATCGAAATTGGGGAGAAAAAGGGGGTACAAAAATAAAATAAAAGGACCAACATGTTTGGCAGACGGTATCGTGTCGAACATTATAGTGGCAGAAAGGAAAATTGTAAAAATACAATGTGACAAATATGAACGTTAACAATCTTCAGAAATGTTACGGACACTTTATGAGCACTTACTAACTGTCTTATAAGCTCTAATAACCATCTTATGAGCACTCACCCCGTACACAAGCTCTCCGACCATGCCGTTCCACATCTTGGTCTCGGGGTCTCTGGCTCCATACTTCCCATCAGAGACCACCTTCAGTTTGTAGTGGTACCCAACGTGCTTGGCGATCTCAGCGGCTAGCTCCACGATGTAACCCTCGTACTTATCGTTCCCTGACAGCTGATCATGGTTCTTTTTCAACATCACGTATGGGGATTCCTGTAGGAGACGGAGGGTGGATACATTCAGGTTTGGGCTCAATTCCATTTAAATGTAAATGTAGGTAGTACACTGAAATTCCAATTCCTATTCTCTTCAATGCTTTTCAATAAGGAACATTTGGAATAGAAATTGGGTTTATTTTCTGAATTGACTGGAATTTAAATGGAATTGAACTCAAATCTGGTTAGAATTCCAATATGATCACATTAAAGGTCATTCTAAACCGGGTGGTTCGAGCCCTGAAAGATAATTGGCTAAAAGCCGTGGTATATCAGACCGTATACCACGAGTATGACAAAACATTTACGTGTATTTTGTTTGATGAAATAAGACACATATTATTCAAGAGGGAGCCAGAGATCAAGATAACCAGAAGAGAAAAACCTTAACCTGACCGACCATCCTCCTCCCGCTCCTGCTGGCTTTCGCAGATTCTGCCATTACTCTCCTGAAGTTGCCGGTAATAGGCTACACAAGGAGTCGGCAACCTTTCTCATGTGGAATGTCAATTTATCTTACAATTTCTACCGATCTGCGTGCCAGTTATGGTTTTCATATGCACATTTTCGTGGAACAGTTTCATTTAATTTATAATAACACCTTCGTATCTCAAAATGATTGTCATGTGGTTAATTAAAATCTATCCAAATCTAAATGAAAATGATACTAACCTAAAAAGTAACTTCTATTGCCATTGCCAACTATGTAAAAATAGCCTATAAAGCCAACAAATAAAAACATTGCAGCCTGCAGGTAGAAAATATCCTGATAAAAATAAATATCCTGTAAATCACATTAGCTATGCATGGCCTGTCTGCAACGAACTTGAAACATTGTATCAACTATTAACTTGGGTCCACCCAAAGCTTGCATCAGCAAACTTGCAACATTGTATAAAGTATTCTGGGCCCTCAGTTTCCCGTGCCAGTGAGCTTGGGACAGACACAGCTGTAGGATAATTTGTGCAAGGGATAAGAGCTCATTGTCACGATCGTCTTGAGAAGAAGCGGGCCAAGGCGCAGCGTGATATGCGTATATAATATATATTGAATGTACAACACAACGAACAAAACAACAAACGATACGAAACGTGAAGTCCTACGGTTACACAAACCAAACGGAACAAGATACCACACCAAAACAATGCCCAACGGCTACCTAAGTATGGCTCCCAATCAGAGACAACGAGCTACAGCCGTCTCTGATTGGGAACCACCCTGGCCAACATAGAAATACCAAACTAGAACACAAAACAATGAAAACTCACACCCTGGCTCAACATACAAGAGTCCCCAGAGCCAGGGCGTGACACTCATCAGGTAGACCTATTTTATGACGTTTCCACTGGTTCAGAGCATGACATTTTTCCCTTTCACACTGAGTGGTTATCGTAAGGGAGAGAGCTGTAAAGATTTTTCAAATACATTGAGGAACTATTGGCATTCTCAATGGATGTAAAAACAGACTTTGTTTGCTTGCTGTTTGAGGTGAAGTAAACATTACTTTGAGAAGCTCCACAGCTCATTAGTGGGGGTGCGTTAAGCCAATCAGAAATACTATCAGATCCCCAAATGGGCACATTTATATGCCTACATTTGCACAGAGGCCAGGTAGCCTATAGGCCTACTTCTATGTGTAATCAGGTGTGTGTCCTTACTCAACATTGACATTAGCGCTCCAAACAAAACACAATGACTAAATTGACAAAACTCGTAAATGGAATGAAATAAACCATAACTTGTTTCTTACAAGTGTAGCATAGGTTGTGGGCTTTGCAAACAACGTGTCCACTCTGACAATGACAACGGTAAAAGACTAGAATAATAATATATTGAAAGCATTAACAGAAATTATCATAACTGCACAGAGCCCTGACCTCAACCCCATCGAACATCTTTGGGATGAATTGGAACGCCGACTGCGAGCCAGGCTTAATCGCCCAACATCAGTGCCCAACCTCACTAATGCTCTTGTTGCTGAATGGAAGCAAGTCCCCGCAGCAATGTTCCAACATCTAGTGGAAAGCCTTCCCAGAAGAGTGGAGGCTGTTATAAATTTTAATTTAAATAATATTTAATTTAATATTTTAATAATAATTAATATTTAATATTAATTATAGCAGCAAAGTGGGGACCAACTCCATATTAATGCCCATGATTTTGGAATGAGATGTTTGACTAGCTGGTGTCCACATACTTTTGGTAATGTAGTGTATGTATATATCTGAGATGTTCTATTATAGCATCGCAGTTGAGATTTTATGTTAAGGATTCTTTTATTCAGAAAATACCCTTCACAACAAATGAATGATTTATGAAAATAACTATAGAAAATAACTCCTGGTAACCAGATACTTTATCATCGAACCCACAGGCCCTTCAGACAAGGTAATTAATAAATGTAGGTTTATCTTACCGTTAAAATATTGACATATTGAAGATCAATATTGGATGGATTTAATATGAGCTCATAACATACCATACTTAAGTAGGGACTTTTGAATTATGTAATATCCAGGAGGTGAGACAAAACATGTTACCAGCTCATAAAGTTTATCACCACTTTCCTCAAGATGAGACCATAGATGTGATGTATGCTTCATATTCAGGAGAATATACAGAGTAGCAGCTAAACACAGTAATGGAATAGAATGGAGCTTCTAAAGCCTTGTTCTATTGAGGTACTCTCCTGGAGAGGTATTTCAATAGGATGGTTAATGTTCGATCATTAAGCCACAACCATGGTGGAATAATCATTGTTAATAGGCCTACAAATAAACCAATAAAGATAATTAGACAATTGATCTTTATGAATCATTATATTGTCACAACCATGGAGTAGGCCTACAGTTAGTCAGTTACACACTTATCTATTTCATGATTACATATCATTAGACTGTACGGCCCTTTCACAACCATGGTGTAATATTCAACCCATAAAGATCATTATATTTTATCATTATGGCAGTGCTGTCTGCCTGTGAGCCTGGAGGTTCATTATGCAGACATCACAAAGACACCTGGTGAACCTGACACTGACAGGTTTATTAGTGGCTCACACACTGTGTGTGTGTGTGTGTGTGTGTGTGTGTGTGGGGGGGGGGGGGGGGTGGTAGAGCAGACAATCACTGACAGCCCACCTCTGTTCTTAGAGGTTATCCTATTCCTGTTCTACCAGCCAGACAACCAATTGGACCTTTTCAGAGATATTGGACATCCTGGAAAGATTACAACTGACATGACACCTGAGGCCCTGTACTCTCACTCCACTCCCCTCTCTCTCTCTCTCTCTCTCTCTCTCTCTCTCTCTCTCTCTCTCTCTCTCTCTCTCTCTCTCTCTCTCTCTTCTTCTTCTCTCTTTCTCCTGCTCCATACCAGGCCTTTTCTGGCAAACCAATAATCAACAAACCCAGCTAGCAAATAACATTCTAAGAACCATATGTTTCTTAGAGCTTGCTGTTTAGTGATTTTGCATTCAACCTTCCCACAACGTTCTGGGAATGGTGTAGGGTAGTTGCTTGGCTTTGGAACATTCTCAGCACATTTAAGGAACTTGACAAAATAACATTATTTTATTGGTATTTCATTACTTTAACAGAACCTTTCCTAAAAGTTTAAACATGGTTACATTTAATAACAATTTCAGTAGTGTTCTAGGAGCGTTCTCCAACTGGTTTGACATTGGGAATGTTCTCAAATAGTTCAGAGAATGTTAAGAAAACAACGTTCTCCTATGGGAATTTCAATACTTCAGCATAACGTTTCCACCAGGTTTCCTCATGGTTCTATTTAAAGTAATGTTCTCAAATTGTTCAGAGAACGTTAAGAAACAATGTTATTTTGTGGGAATTTCAGTACTTCAGTATTATGTTTTCTGCAGGTTTCCTCGCGGTTCTATTTAAAGTCAGGTTCTTAGAACATTAAGAAGATTTTCCATAAAAAACACAAGAAAACATTAGTAACGTTCAAAGAACGCTCTAAGAATGTTATTTCAAAACATATACATTCCGTTCTCAGCATCAACAAAACTATGTCTAATCTCTATCTTGTTAAGTGTGTTCAGGAGTGTTGTCCTCGCCCACGAATTGGCCACACCTGATCTTAATGAGTGCTTGTTTCCTTTGAAATGGGTTCTATTTGAATAGACTAAAATGAACAGCTTTTTAGCATGCCCTGTTTATGAGTTAAAAAAACATGGCATGCTAGCTGCATCCTGGTGGCGCAGTGGACTAACAGAAGATCATAGGTTTAAATCTCACTGACGCCGTGCCACAATAAAAAATAAATGTGTTTGCATGGTTAATGCCTAAGCAAATGCATTTCCATGTGTTCTATCTGTGCTTGGAGTTCAAATAGTTAGCCAAAACTAAGCTAGCAGCGTTATTAAAAGTCTTATTGAAACATTCAGTGAAAGTTTTAAGGAAGTTATTCAAAAACCTCTAAATAACCGTTCTCAGAACGTTAATAAAACCTCCCAGGAAAACTTTCAGGGAACCATAGTAAAACGGTCTCAGAACCTCCCTGCAACTAAAATATAACGTTCCCAGAACAGGTTAAATAATCACTTCTGACCGGTAAAACGTTCAGTTTTACCGGTCAGGAAACGTATGGCTTTGTTCCCAGAACCAATTGAAAACCAAAAACGTACGTTCCAACAACCTCCAAGGAACCAAATGTGCTAGCTGGGAGCCAATTAAATAAGTAAAAATGTCAAAGAGCAGTAGAGCTCTAGATGAGCCAGATGTCCAGAGCAGTAATGGTACACTGGAGGAAGTAGTGGAGGGGAACCAATACCCACAAGTCGTTTCAAGCTACAGTAGCGATTTAAGCTATGACTGTGCTGATCGCACAAATCCTTATTTCATATTTTATCAGCTGCTGTAGAGGACAGTTTTCCTCTGTGTGTTACGGTAATAACTGTCCCCCTGCTGGTTACGGATGAGGGGAAGGTAATCATCGCTACACACAGAGCCTCTAGGTCCTCTGGCAGAGCGGCAGGACCCCAGGGAGAGAGAGGAGGGAAAGGCCAGTTTCAGAGCAGTTTGACAGGCCAACACACACACACACCACATACACACACCACACACACACACCACACACACACACCACATACACACACCACATGCACACACCACACACACACACACACCACATACACACACACACACACACCACATACACACACCACACACACACATACCACACACACACACCACATACACACACACACACACACACACACACACACACACACACACACACACACACACACACACACACACACACACCACAAACACACTTGCGCGCACACACACACACAGACAGACAGACAGACACACAGACAGCAGGTCCAGTAGGACTCACTCTCTCACTGGCCTATAATAGGTCAACAGAGACCGGCTGCCTCTCAGGCGGAGTACCAACACACACACACAGAACACCATGGCTTTGGACAGATCTTCTAGAAACGTCCTTATGCACCCGTTCCTAACATCCTAAAAGCAGAGAGAATCAATGTCTTCTAATGCATCCAGTTATATCTAATGTCTGATCGTTGATGAGGGTTCTTGGATGGCATGTATCTAGTCTACAGTGTAATAATCCTCTTGGAAAGACAATTTAGTTGTATTCTAGAGTTGTGCCCATAGTAAACATTATTTTAAAAAGAAGACGATTCCACTAAAAGAAAACCCAACTAAAAGCCAGCACTTAGATTCAGGTCCATAGCCTGGCCTGAAAACAACACGTTGTCTGTCTGTGAAGGCACCAAACCTTGCTGCTAGATTAAGGACAGTTATCCTTTCACCCTTCCTCCACACAAACACACACACACACAGCTTGCCTTTCCCCCTCCGCAGCTCTCGTCTTAAACCGGTTCTGACAGACAGGCGGGCGGGTGGCGAGCTGCTGAAATCCCTCACCCCATTAACCCTCTCCGTGGAGGTCTACAGGAGGCCTGGGGGTCTGGATGGAACAAACCTCAGCCCAGCTCCCTTCTCCCTGGAACAAGCCTCAGCCCAGCTCCCTTTTCCCTGGAACAAGCCTCAGCCCAGCTCCCTTCTCCCTGGAACAAGCCTCAGCCCAGCTCCCATCTCCCTGGAACAAGCCTCAGCCCAGCTCCCTTCTCCCTGGAACAAGCCTCAGCCCAGCTCCCTTCTCCCTGGAACAAGCCTCAGACCAGCTCCCTTCTCCCTGGAACAAGCCTCAGACCAGCTCCCTTCTCCCTGGAACAAGCCTCAGCCCAGCTCCCTTCTCCCTGGAACAAGCCTCAGACCAGCTCCCTTCTCCCTGGAACAAGCCTCAGCCCAGCTCCCTTCTCCCTGAAACAAGCCTCAGACCAGCTCCCTTCTCCCTTGAACAAGCCTCAGCCCAGCTCCCTTCTCCCTGGAACAAACCTCAGACCAGCTCTCTTCTCCCTGGAACAAACCTCAGACCAGCTCCCTACTCCCTCTCCACCCACCTTTAACAGACCACTAAGACCTTAGCTCACTGAGTCTTTACTACGGTTTACAGCAAAACCGAATGACTGAGTTTTCTAATTGTGTGTGGTTGTGAGTTACTCTATGCAGACCTAGCAAATGTATCCCCCATACCACCCACCTACCACCTCCCACTACCCCCAGCTTGAGGTCCTGGAGCCTATCCTCCATACCCCCCATCTCCCACTACCCCCAGCTTGAGGTCCTGGAGCCTATCCTCCATACCCCCCATCTCCCACTACCCCCAGCTTGAGGTCCTGGAGCCTATCCTCCATACCCCCCATCTCCCACTACCCCTGGCTTGAGGTCCTGTCTGTGGGCAGGAGACATCAAAGGGCCTGGGGAAGCGAAGGAAGCAGCAGGGAGGAGAACAAATCCTCACATTACATCACTACTGAGTAAAGTCTCTGTGAGTCCGCCATGTGACTGAAATACGAAACAGGCTATATGCTAACAGGGCGGCCAGGAGAGAAGAAAATAAGTGTTAGGGAGGGAGGGATGGAAATGTGTCTGTGTCAGTGGGAATTTCTGTACTGTCAGGGCTAAGAGGAACTCTTTCACACACACACACATACACACACACACATACACACACCAGGGTTCCGTTAGCTGGTATTAGCCGGATTTTGGCCGATAAAAAGATAGAAAAGCCAAATAATAAAATTGGCAACGGTCAATTTGAGCAGAAAATCTGTCAAACAGCGCGAGAGCTGCTACAGCATCTCAACAGCAAATGCATAGGCAACGGAAGGCAGGCTTCATCAGCACGTCACACACCACCTTGCAATGAGCTAGAGGCAGTATGTATTTTGAAAACATATACTTAATTGTTGGAAACCTGAACGTTTTACTACATATTATGAGGCATATCTTACGTTGCTTCAAAGTAGCCAAAATCAGACCATATACGTAGAGGCAATTATTTTATTTAAACTTTATTTAATTGTCCAGTAGCCAAAGGCACAATCCGAGTCATATTAGCAACCCATGCTAGTTGTTGCATATTAGTTCTCTTTCTACATTTCTAACGGATATTTTCATCTCTTTCACATGAAACCACTTGCTTTTGACAACAGTGTTTTCCAGCTAATTGCAGTAAGGAATGAACATTCGCTGCACCTATAATGTGAAGAAATAATAGTTTATCAACATTTTAAGCTAAACGTTCTGATCTATTACATCAGATTCATTGCATATTTATTTTTGTATTATATATTTTATGTAGCCTTGGCCTACTGGTTGGATGAATTTGGGATCTATCGTCCCACAACTGTCCCAGAGTGTTTGGAATAGGCTATCTCTTTCTCGACAAGCTGACCAATAGAATATATCAACTCCTCTACTATGGGGTATAGGAGGTTGCCATAGGCTAGTGGTTTTGCTGTTCGTTACTCGTCTTGTTGGTTGAGGAAAAGTAAATGTGGACTGTTATTCTAACAACGGTCAAATGTCCAGTGCCACATTTTCCTAACGGAAACCCTGACACACACACACAAACGCACACACACACATACACACACACACACACACACACTGACCAGGATGGTGGTAACTATGTAGGTCCTGTTCTGTAGGCCGTAGCTGCTGTCATTGCTGGCTCTCATGAAGGTGGCTGTGCTCACGTACCGCTCTTCCCCGTTCCAGTAGCCCACCTGATAACACAAGATAAACAGATTGATCTGATACTGTACTGTATAGATATGATATGAGACTGCAATGAAGCACTTTTGGACATGAGTCCTCACACTTGACATCAAATAAGATCCTATAAGATCCTACAGATCTCATGACTCACTTTCTTAGGTCCAGAGGGGGCTAGCTCCATGATACTGACGGTGAAGTTGGTCCTGCGTCCTTTCTCATTGAACTGGATATGACCAGTCAGGCCATCGATACGCACCTGACACACAGGGAGGGACAGGAAGGACAGCATCAATAACACAGAGACACAGGAAGCAGTTACGATGTAGGTTTTCAGGTGTAGGACTCATAAGAAAGCATTCTTCTATTAGACTCATTGACAGAGAACATCAGTTGGAGTTCTGTTTCTTCAAGAGCCTTGTCTGGATGTGCATTGGAACATGTGTGTGTAGCGTGTATTGTGTGTGTGTGTGTGTGTGTGTGTATGTGTGTGTGTGTGTGTGTGTGTGTGTGTGTGTACAACACATTAGGAATACCTTCTCTTGCCATGACATAGACTGACCAGGTGAATCCAGGTGAAAGCTATGTTCCCTTATTGATGTCACTTGTTAAATCCACTTTAAATCACTGTAGATGAAGGGGAGGAGACAGGTTAAAGAATGATTTTTAAGCCTTGAGACAATTGAGACATGGATTGTGTTTGTGTGTCCATTCAGAAGCTGAATGGACAAGACAAAATATTTAAGTGCCTTTGAACGGGGTACGGTAGTAGGTGCCAGGCGCACCGGTTTGAGTGTGTCAAGAACTGCAACGCTGCTGGGTTTCTCATGCTTAACAGTTTCCTGTATGTATCAAGAATGGTCTACCACCCAAAGGACATCCAGCCAACGGTAGGAAGCATTGGAGTCAACACGGACCAACATCCCTGTGGAACGCTTTCAACACCTTGTAGAGTCCACGCCCCGACAAATTGACAAATTGAGACTGTTCTGAGGGCAAATGGTGCAACTCAATAGCAGGAAGGTGTTCCTAATGTTTTCTACACTCAGTGTACATGTGTGTGTGTGTTTAAGTGTGTAGTGTGTGTGTGTAGCATGTGTTCAGTGCAGCATGTTAGTGTTGGCAGTATGATGGGTTTAATTGAGCGAGCGGGACATCAATCTCCTCTCTACCCATAGGCAGATGTCTGCATTCACTCGCACCAGACGACACTGTGTGTGTGTGTGTGTGTCCGTGTGTGCGCGTTCAGGCGTGTGGACGTGTGTGTGTGGACACAAGAGTGTGTGTGTGTGTGTGTGTGTGTGTGTGTGTGTGTGTGTGTGTGTGTGTGTGTGTGTGTGTGTGTGTGTGTGTGTGTGTGTGTGTGTGTGTGCATCACTAAGACCACAGTTCCACAGAGCCACACCAGAAAGACCAGTGTGAGACTCAGAGAGGATCTGTCTGTTTAAAAGTCAAGGGCCCAACTGAATAATAAAATCTAAATGGCTACAACCAATTAGTAACATCGTCAGTATCAGAAAACAGCACCCCTACTGCTAGCAGATATTGATAATCAATCCAGTTCAAAGCATATTCCTCTGCAGGCACGTCTAGGGCAATTACTAATAATCGCACAGCAACATTGATTTATTCAGGTTGTCTGAAAACCTATTGGGACCTCTCTTTTCTGTCTGTCCCTCTCACTCTCTCTCTCTAAGTTCTCATCGGTTTGACCAATTTAACTTCAGATTCTGGGCCTGGTTGCATAAAACATCTTAAGTTAATTTTCCCCTTATCTTTTTCCTTAAAGGTTCCTTTAAAGTTTCCTTAACTTTAAGTCAGTTGCACAAAACCTTTTACGGTTAATTAAATTAAGTTAAAAAGTTAAGGGTGCCCATGAGGTCCCTTAAGTGCTTCATTCATTATGAATATCAATGTCAACAGCATTTGTGGAGGTGAATGTTGCTTTCCTCTGCCCTGGTTTTAAAAGGAAAACATCCACCAGCTAGCTAGCTACTTAGCTAAACAATGGAAGGTGCACAATCCATGACTGAAAAGCTAGCTGGCTAGCTAGCTACCTACTCTGTAAGTTAGCTTGACGTGCTAGGAAGTAATATAAACATGTTTTATTATCTTCTGAATCAATTTATTTATCCTGTCATGAATGTAGAAGTTCTATTTTTCCATCTCCCAAAATAAATGTGAATCAGGTCATCTCCATGGTAACCAGAGACTCTATCTTCTGTTGCAAACTATCGTAAAATTATGCCCTTACCTAAGGAAATGTTTGAGGGCCTCTATGCAACACCCTTAAACAATTCCCTTAGGTAAGGAGAAATTATTCCTTAAGGGAAACCCTTAAGGGAAACATTTAAGATGTTTTATGCAACCGGGCCCTGACGTTTATCCATGTTTGACACCCTGGGTTGCTCCTCCTGCTGTGGCTCCTCCTTTATGCGGCTCCTCCTGCATTAATTATGAATTGTTAAGTTAAGGGCTAAAGTATGGGATAGGGTTAAAACAAAAACAACTCCATGGTTAAATTCAGGCATTCATTCTTAATGGTTAAGTTAAGGGTTAAGGTTTGGGATAGGGATATGTTTTTTTTTTTTTTACGGGTGTCTAACACTGGAATTGAACGTTCGCTGTTTACGACCATCCACCACCCCCGTCCACAACACCCTGGCAAAACCCAAGCCTACTTGATGGTAATAGCGCTCACCGCTGCCCCTAGTGGCGGGTTTTGAAGGCATCTCCTGTTATTCTCAGGACATGGATTGACGTCTAATTTCGAAGTGAATCTTGAGCGACCTGGCTGCTCTCTCACCCTCTCTGTAATACTAAACCAAGTGCTTTATTTAATTCCCATCTCAGAACATTGCATTACTAAACTCCATTGTTGATGTCATATTCTATGATGATCACAGCCTGGTTTTATTACCTGCAGGTTTTGTTTACCTAACGTGATGTCACATTCCATCCAGGAAGCTCATAGGTGACTCAATGGGAACGTTAGAATAGAGATCTAATTTGTTCAGCAGGGCCCGACTCAGGATGCGTTAGCCAACGTGCCACTCAGGAGCTTGTATATGTATGTTGTTGTGCTTGTGTGTGTCTGTAAGAGTGTGTGGGTGTATCCCTCATTTCTACCAGCAGAGTAGTTTGTGTGTGTGTTCCTGTTATAAGATTCTCTGAATGTCTTTGCCATGGCCCCCAGGTGCAGGCATTTTGGTGTGTGTGTGTGTTTGTGTGTGTGTTTGTGTGTGTGTGTGTGTGTGTGTGTGTGTGTGTGTTTATGTGTGTGTGTGTTTGTGTGTGTGTGTACCTGTTGCAGGGCTCTCTGTATATCTATGCCTTGGCCCCAGGGTGCCGGCGGGTTGGCGAGGCATTCGCCTGCGTTGCCACGGCGAGAGATGTCTATCCTCTGTTTCCGAAGGTTCTGGAACGCTGTAGACATCACCTTCACCCCGTCATATGTTAACGCTCCGGTATACTACAGACGGGGGGGGTTGAGCCGTGAGACAAAGAGAGCGAGAGACAGAGAGAGAGAGAGAGGAGGGGGGTGGAGTGGTGAGAGAGAAAGAGAGAGACACATCCTAATTATACTTAAAACACCACATCTTGAGAGGGTTTGGTCATGATGAAACTAAGTCAAGAGGAGGGTGATGAAAGCAAGTAAGGCAGAGATCATTATAGAGAGATCAGAGCAGAGATCATTATAGAGAGATCAGAGCAGAGATCATTATAGAGAGATCATAGCAGACACCATTATAGAGAGATCAGAGCAGACACCATTATAGAGAGATCAGAGCAGAGATCATTATAGAGAGAACAGAGCAGAGATGGCCCTAAGTGTGCCTTTAGGTGTGTGTTCGTGTGTGTGTGTGTGTGTTTAGGTGTGTGCGTGTGCACGTGCTTACAATGCTCCCAGATCTTGGAGCAATGTCAGATAGGCAACGGCACAAGGTCTGGGGAGGATGTCGGATTTTCATGGACATTTCAAAGGAGGAAAAAAAATCTACCCGGGAGGGTCCTCTTCAGACACACAACTCTCTCAACAAATCACGAGTTTGGGAAGCAGGGCTTAAAATGCTGGTAAAATTGGATACGGAAGCGACGTGTTATGGCAGCGACGTGACCGGAGATTTCCGACTCGTACTCTCTGTCCCAACTGATGCCGGAACTTGTACAGATGTGTTAAGCTGGAGCATTGGAACATTAAGAGTTGCAACCCGTCTGTCTAGAGAGACTAGTGTGTATATGTCTGTGCAGTGCAGTGCAGTGCAGTACCTTCAGGCGTCTCTTGGGGAACTTGGTGTCTTTGTTTTCGAACTCCATCCACTGCTGAATGGTACGGCTGACGTTCTGCTCTGTGTAGTTGACCAGCTGGAAGCCTGTGATGTTGGCCCCGCCTTTCCTCAGGTCTGTTAGGTCAATGTCCAGAAAACCCTGATAGGAAGCGGATGCAGAGAGGACAGACAGACAGAGAGAGGATGGACAGATGGATGGACAGATAGACAGACGGACGGAGAGACGATGGACAGATGGATGGACAGATAGACAGACGGGGAGAAAAAGACAGAGAGAAAAACAAATTAAACATTTTGAGGAATCAATTCATTTCTCTAGTTACATTTTTAGAGTAACGTTTTTAGGAGGAAATGAAGAAATCTGAAGGCTATTTTTTCAACAGGAGATATGGGTAAATATGTGTCCTACAGCTCACAGTGTTGGATTTAAATAAGCATTGTGTAGGAATATAAAGGGATACAGAGGTGGCAGGAAGTATGTTTCTGTTCATAGAATACTAACTACTTCAGTGGTAAAATAAATTACCTTGGTTGTAACGTTAATACTGCAGGGAGCGGAAATCTGATTTTTAAAGAGACATCACTCCAATATTAAATGTGAGAGATCAATATTCATAGAGATAAATTCATAATCAGATTTGCGGTGCATAAGTTATTTGCTACAGCGAGAGTGTGAGAAAAGCGAGAGAGAAGGAGAGAGATGGAGAGAAAAAGAGCGAGACAGAGAGGGAGAAGGAGGGCGATAGAAAGTGAGAGCAAGAGAGAGAGACAGAGAGAGAGAGAGAGAGAGAGAGAGAGAGAGAGAGAGAGAGAGAGAGAGAGAGAGAGAGAAGAGGCACAAGAGAAAGAAGGAGACTTGTTAAGTGTATAGGTAATGAGGGAGTGTTCTGTATATAGGCCAAAGCAGTGTAGTGGCTCTACATTGTAATTCCTGGTTGAAACTAAAGCAGGGAGAGAATGAGAGAATGCCAGGGTCAATCTCTTAATGAAAAAGGCAAATCCCTCAGAGCAAGCTCTTATCCCAGCCCCAGCCTGAAAAGGAAGAAGTAACGAGGGAGGAGAAGGAGGAGAGTAGAGAATGAAACAGACAAGATCAGTGAGGTTGAGGGAGAGGTCTAGGTTTAATCCCTTGTGTTAATCCTGGACCTCCGTGCTATGAAGTACAATAGAACCACTTCCCTGGAACCCTTCAACACTGTGGAACACAATGGAAGCACACCTCTGGAACTGCTGCTAGGCTCTATGGTACTGAATCACTCTGACTCTCCATTGAGGGGTGTGTTTCTAGAACACTAGTGAACTCAGCGTTCTATTTTAGAATCTTACAGTTCCGCTGGAATTGGTCCATGGCACCCATGTACAGAAGTACAGTAGACCTGTAAGGTAACTCGGTGCTTACACTATCCCCATAGACAACAGTATGTCCTGCTTTGACCCATTGGGATAAACTCATGAGAGAGAGAGAGAGAGAGAGACAGACAGACAGACAGAGAGAGAGAGAGAGAGAGAGAGAGAGAGAGAGAGAGAGAGAGAGAGAGAGAGAGAGAGAGAGAGAGAGAGAGAGAGAGAGAGAGAGAGAGAGAGAGAGAGAGAGACACACACACAGAGAGAGAGAGAGAGAGAGAGAGAGAGAGAGAGAGAGAGAGAGCAAGATTTGTGACCTGTTGCCACAAGAAAAGGGCAACCAGTAAAGAACAAACACCATTGTAAATACAACCCATATTTATGTTTATTTATTTTCCAATTTGCACATTGTTACAACACTGTATATATACATTTGAAATGTCTTTATTCTTTTGGAACTTCTGAGTGTAATGTTTACTGTTAATATTTATTGTTTATTTCACTTTTGTTTACTATCTACTTCACTTTCTTTGGCAATGTTAACATACGTTTCCCATGCCAAAAAAGCCCTTAAATTGATAACTGAAATTGATAAATTGAGAGAGAGAGAGAAACAGACAGACATACAGACAGAGAGCGATAGAGAGAGAGAGAGAGAGAGAGAGGGAGTAGCTAGAGAGAGACAGAAGGAGAACGAGACAGGAGGCAGAGAGAGAGAGAGAGAGACAGAAGGCAGATTGAGGCCCTCAGCAGGTAATCAATCTGTCTGCATGGTGAATCAGATGCAGACAGAAGCAGTGACACACAGACACAGAAATACTGGGTGTACAGACAGAAGCAGTCACACACAGAGAGACAGAAAGACTGATGTACAGACAGAAGCAGTCACACACAGACACAGAAAGACTGATGTACAAGCAGGAGACAGAACAATAGAACTCTGTAGCCTCAGATCTTTGTGATTGCTTGTGGAAGTGGTGCTGTCAACTGCTCTGATCATCAGCCTCCGACTGCGACTGTCTGTCTGGTAGAAGTTCCATCGTCACAGGCAACCCTTATTATATTGATCCCTCTTCCTTGATAAAACTTTCTGTGTCTGGTATTCTTGAACGCCATCATTCAGAGATCTCTTCTCTTCTCTTCTCTTCTTCTCGCCTATCCTCTTCTCTTCTCTTCTCTTCTCTTCTCTTCTCTTCTCTTCTCTTCTCTTCTCTTCTCTTCTCTTCTCTTCTCTTCTCTTCTCTTCTCTTCTCTCCTCTCCTCTCCTCTCCTCTCCTCTCCTCTCCTCTCCTCTCCTCTCCTCTTCTCTTCTCTCCTCTCCTATCCTCTCCTGTTCTCTTCTCTTCTCTCCTATCCTCTTCTCTTTCTCTCCTCTTCTCTTCTCTTCTCTTCTCGTCCTCTTTCTCTCCGACTCCTCTCCTCTCCTCTTCTTTTCTCTTCTCTCCTATTCTCTCGGTCTTCTCTTCTCTTCTCCTCTCTTCTCTTCTCTTCTCTTCAATTCTCTCCTCTTCTCTTCTCTTCTCTTCTCTCCTCTTCTCTCCTCTCCTCTCCTCTCCTCTTCTTTCTCTTCTCTCCTATTCTCTCGTCTTCTCTTCTCTTCTCCTCTCTTCTCTCTCCTCTCTTCTCTCCTCTCTCCTCTCCTCTCCTCTTCTCTCTCTTCTCTTCTCTTCTCTTCTCTTCTCTCTCTCTCTTCTCTCTTCTCTTCTCTTCTCTTCTCTACTCTCATTTTCTCTCCTCTCCTCTCCTCTCCTCTCCTCTTTCTCTCCTCTCCTCTTCTCGGTCTCTTCTCTTCTCTCCTCTTCTCTTATTTTCTCTCCTCTCCTCTCCTCTCCTCTCCTCTTCTTTTCTCTTCTCTCCTATTCTCTCCTCTTCTCTCCTCTTCCATTCTCTTCTCTTCTCTCCTCTCCTCTTTCTCTTATTTTCTCTTCTCTTTCTCTTTCTCTTTCTCTCCTCTTCTCTTCTCTTCTCTTCTCTTCTATTCTCTCCTCTTCTCTTCTCTTCTCTTCTCTCCTCTCCTCTTCACTTTCTCTTCTCTCCTCTCTTCTTCTCTCCTCTTTCTATTATCTTCTCTTCTCTTCTCTTCTCTCCTATTCTCTCTTCTCTTCTCTCCTCTTCTTTTCACTTCTCTTTCTCTTCTCCTCTCCTCTCCTCCCCTCTTTCTCTCCTCTCCTCTCCTCTCCTCTCCTCTCCTCTCCTCTCCTCTCCTCTCCTCTCCTCTCCTCTCCTCTCCTCTTCCATTCTCTCCTCTCCTCTCCTCTTTCTCTTCTCTCCTATCCTCTTCTCTCCTCTTCTCTCCTCTTGTCTTCTCTTCTCTCCTATTTCTCTCCTCTCCTCTCCTCTTCTCTTCTCTCCTATTCTCTCCTCTCCTCTCCTCTCTTCTTCTCTTCTCTCCTCTCCTCTTCTTTCCTCTTCTCTTTCTCTCTCTCCTCTTCTGCTTCTCTCCTATTCTCTCCTCTCCTCTCTTCTTCTCTTCTCTCCTCTTTTTTCCTCTTCTCTTTCTCTCCGCTCCTCTCCTCTCCTTGCCTCTCCCCTTCTCCCTCTCCTCTCCTCTCCTCTTCTCTTCTCTTCTCTTCTCTCTCTTCTCTTCTCTTCTCTTCTCTTCTCTTCTCTTCTCTTCTCTTCTCTTCTCTTCTCTTCTCTTCTCTTCTCTTCTCTTCTCTCCTATTCTCTTCTCTTCTCTTCTCTCCTTCTCCACCCTCTCCCTGTCATCTTCTCTCCTCTTCTCACCTCTCCCTTCTCCCTCTCCTCTCCCTCTCTCCTTTCCTCCACCTCTCCTCCGCTGTCCTCTCTCCTCCGCTGTCCACTCTCCTCTCCTCCGCTGTCCACTCTCCTCTCCTCCGCTGTCCTCTCTCCTCTCCTCTGCTGTCCTCTCTCCTCTCCTCCCTCTCCCTGAATTATCAGCCCAACCAGGTGTCCATATGTCTCAGTTGAATGGTCAGAGGAGAGAGAGAAGGTGAGAGAAGAGAAGAAGAGATTTTTCTGCTCCATGTGTTAGCTAATGCAGTGCACTGAGCTGAGCAGGTTACTATAGAAACCGCTCCTCATGGACACAGAGTGGAAACATTTGATATAGACCTCCTAGACACACACATAAAGACTAAGAGATGGAGACATACACACACAGAGACAGGCACACACACTCTCCCACTCTCATGGATGCAGAAAAGAAGACACGCACACACACGATAGCTGCGCTAAGGTAGGACACAGAAAAGTAATTTTAATAGAGCCATTATGGAGATTGCAGACGGTTTGGTACAAAACTTTATTGCTTTCACAGCTTTATCATTTACACTTAAAATCTAACAAATTGACCAGATGAGAGGGAGATCGAGATAATCATAAAGTCCCAGCAGTGAGCCAGCATATTAATGTTGTTATTACCATGTGTGTCCCAAATGGCACCCTATTCCCTATATAGTCAACTATAAAGGGGAAAAGTAGTGCACTATAAAGGGAATAGGGTGCCATTTGGGACACAAACCGTGCTTTCTGTTGATATCAATTTTCTGCTGTTTTTAGTGTCTATGGGGAGGTTGTATGAGCGGTGCCCCTGGGACAAACACAGCGGACAATGACAGCTAATGCACATTACCCTGCACACATTTACTCACTGACCCTCTACTGTCTGTCTGTCTCTCTGTGGCTGGCGGCTGAGAGTGTGTGTGTCTGTGTGTGTGTGTGTGTGTGTGTGTGTGTGTGTGCATGTGTGTGTGTGGGCTCTGCAGCACTCTGTATCGTCCCATTTCAACACAGTCAGTCAATCAAGGCAGGGGTTTGCGTCCTCTTCGAAGGCTCTACCAGCAGCAGGTTATTAGTGGCAGTATGAATGGTCTGACTCAGTAGACTACAGAGACGTCCTATACAGAGAGTGTGTAGAGGATTATTTCGATGGGGATAATTGTTAGTCTCTCTCTCTCTCTCTCTCTCTCTCTCTCTCTCTCTCTCTCTCTCTCTCTCTCTCTCTCTCTCTCTCTCTCTCTCTCTCTCTCTCGTCATTGAAGAGGGAAGAAATGTGAGCAGTGGAACATGTTTTTACAAAATCTCATGTTTTTCAAGACAGATCCGCTGTATCCCTTCAGAGAAACCTGAAACGGATTTGGTGCTTGTAATTAATTTTTCCAGTTGTATGTAGGGTGTCCAATCAAAAACGCATCTTTTGACCAATTGGTAAAATAATATATTAATTGTGTTGAAACCCCTTTTAAGAAAACCAATGTCTCTATCATAATCCATTTAAAAGCTATTGGAGTTTTTACCCTTGTAGGATGGATTATGGTGACTAAATCATTGAGGCCAGAGAAAAAAGTGTTCAAAAACCAAGAAAATAGCATTGTCAGCTAGGCTGAATGCTGAGTGAGAATTTAGGC
>NW_028158557.1:177500-188184 GCF_964263955.1 Coregonus lavaretus | reverse complement strand
ATGAGGAGATAGACAGATGGGTCAAGGGAGAAAGAGAGAATGTCCACTTGGGAGAGATGAGGATTCCTGTGCCACCACCCCGCTGACCAGATGCTCTCGGGGTATGCGAGAACACATGGTCAGACGAGGACAGAGCAGTAGGAGTAGCAGTGTTTTCAGTGGTAATGTAAATGTGAATGTAAATGTAAATATAAATATAAATGTAAATGTAAATGTATTGTAAATGTAAATGTAAATGTAAATGGATCTGAATACATATGTAAATGTGGTATTTCCGTTTTTTATTTTTGATACATTTGCAAAACTTTCTAAAAACCTGTTTTTGCTTTGTCATTATGGGGTATTGTATGTAGATTGATGTGGAGAAAAAAACGATTTAATCCATTTTAGAATAAGGCGGCAACGTAACAAAATATGGAAAAAGCAAAGGGGTCTGAATACTTTCCGAAGGCACTAGATCAAATGTATTTTTACCTGGAGTTTTTCCTACTAGTTTCAACACTTTGTCTTGAAATCTTTGGTTGTTTACTATACTACCTTACTCACTCTGTTTAGCACATGGCCTCAGATGTGAATCCTTAAAGAGATGGGTGGTGCTAAGGCTTAAGAGGGTGTGAACGATGCTGAATGGGTGTAGACAAAGAAGAGCTCTCCAGTAGGTGTACCAAAACATTCAAGGGCCATTTCCTCAAAATTGGGGTTACAAGTTTATCAACTTTCAAAGCAGAATTACTTTCCCATTGTTCCTCAACCGAGGTGGTCGGTCACATAAAGCCAATATTGACTTTGCAGCTGGCCTATCTAGTGGAAATCGCTCCGTTCTGCCTCCAGGGCAAGATTCAATAAACTCAACCTGCCTCTCTTCCCTTCACTTCTCTCTCTTTTTATTACTCTCTCTTTCTCTGTCCCATCTTTTGCTGGCTATGTGGTGTTTATTTCACTGAGAATTCATGTTAATCATGTCTCACGTGCAACGTAGCGATGTTTTCTCAAATGTCTAGATTCAATTAATTCACAGAAAGAATAAGTAAAATGGCCCAAATCAGGCCTACTTTTTGAATCTGACCGGCATTTTTAAGTGGCCCAGTTCTGGCCGATCCAGGTCTGACAAAGTTCTGGCTTATATATGGCAGCCAAATCATGGACCACTGCTTGTCATTTTTGCCATTCCTGGCCCACTACTAGCGATGGAGATGACTCTAGCAATGTCACAGTCTTGTTACCTATTTGAGGATGGAGGTGAGTCTCTCTATCTTGTTACCTATTTGAGGATGGAGGTGAGTCTCTCTATCTTGTTACCTTTTTGAGGATGGAGGTGAGTCTTCCGGTCTCACAGTCGATGATGATCTGTCCCTCCTTCCTCTTGTCCAGGTCTTGGAACACCTTGAGGAACGAGGCCTCCGTCATGGTCTCCACGTTGACAGACGTCACCAGCCAGCTCCTCTCAGCAGCCGTGTCCAGGACCTTTTGCAGCACTGACAGGCCTACAGGTCAGGGGCAAAGGTCAGGGGTTATAGGTGAACTATGGCTGTGTTCCAAAAGGCATCCTATTTCATGGTGCCCTGGTCAAAAGTATTGCACTATATAGTTTATAGGGTGCCATTTTGGATGTACCGTATGACATCATTTACACTGTATAAACTGACATCTCTTAGAATACAATCATCTTGCCCAATAAGCCCAAGAAGCATCTTGCCCACTAAGCCCAAGAAGCATCTTGCCCACTAAGCCCAAGAAGTGTCTTTCCCACTAAGCCCAAGAAGCATCTTTCCCAATAAGCCCAAGAAGCATCTTTCCCACTAAGCCCAAGAAGCATCTTTCCTACTAAGCCCAAGAAGTGTCTTTCCCACTAAGTCCAAGAAGCATCTTTCCCACTAAGCCCAAGAAGCATCTTTCCCACTAAGCCCAAGAAGTGTATTTCCCACTAAGCCCAAGAAGCATCTTGCCCACTAAGCCCAAGAAGTGTCTTTCCCACTAAGCCCAAGAAGCATCTTTCCCAATAAGCCCAAGAAGCATCTTTCCCACTAAGCCCAAGAAGCATCTTTCCTACTAAGCCCAAGAAGTGTCTTTCCCACTAAGCCCAAGAAGCATCTTTCCCACTAAGCCCAAGAAGCATCTTTCCCACTAAGCCCAATAAGTGTCTTTCCCACTAAGCCCAAGAAGCATCTTTCCCACTAAGCCCAAGAAGCATCTTTCCCAATAAGCCCAAGAAGCATCTTTCCCACTAAGCCCAAGAAGCATCTTTCCCACTAAGCCCAAGAAGCATCTTTCCCACTAAGCCCAAGAAGCATCTTGCCCATTAAGCCCAAGAAGCATCTTGCCCACTAAGCCCGATAAGCTGTCTGTGTTTTTGCCCAGTAATCAATAATATAGCTCTCATGCTAACATAGGCCTATCCATCAATAATATAGCTCTCATGCTAACATAGGCCTATCCATCAATAATATAGCTCTCATGCTAACATAGGCCTATCCATCATACGACTTTCCCTGACAGCACAGGAATGTGATATATGATTACTGGCTCCAGAGGCATAGTTCATTATGACGACTGGGATGCCATGTACAGGTATGTTGTTACAGCACTTGGTGTTACTCTGAATAATCACTCCACACACACACACACACACACACACACACACACACACACACACACACACACACAGACACACGCACATGCACATGCACATGCACCTTGAAATTCCAAAAAAGCATCTTTGTTTATTTTGAGCTCATCCTTCTTCATATTACCATCTTTCAACACAGCCCAAAAAGCTTTTATGGCCTAACACATTTAGAACTTCTCCTTATAAATATTACTTTTTTAAGTGCTTTAACTGGAGAGATGGTATGTGTCCCAAATGGCACCCTATTTCCTAAAGTAGTGCACAATAAGCAGCTGCTTAGGGGGCCCCCGACCATTTTTTTAATATATTAATTTTTTTAGGAACTTAGTCGAGGTCTCAACTTACTATTTAGAGTAGAAATTGTAGAATACACCAGGTACGATTTTCGAAAGTTGGATGTGCATCAGCAGTTTTTCTCTTGTTATGTCAGTCACTGACAGTCACTCAATTAGCCCATTTCAACTAACATGGACGTTTGTCTAACCAGCTATCTAAACTTGTAGTAATCATGACCGAATACTGACCGGCAACGCAGGACACATGCCCAGAGGCCCTGATCTCCAGGGTACCCACATTGATTTTGTTAGTCACTCTCACTCAGATATAATAATAATAATAATAATAATAATAATAATAATAATATGCCATTTAGCAGACGCTTTTATCCAAAGCGACTTACAGTCATGCGTGCATACATTTTTGTGTATGGGTGGTCCCGGGGATCGAACCCACTACCTTGGCGTTACAAGCGCCGTGCTCTACCAGCTGAGCTACAGAGGACCACGATATCATACTAACATGGCATAAGGCATGGCAAAATGTGTAGAATTGCAGAAAATTATCTTTAAAACGGCAAAATAAAATCTCCACCCCAAGACAAAATGGATAGATGTACATTTTTCCCTCCGCCGTCAAGAGGGGGGCCACTAAAATGTTTTGCCGCGAAGTGGAGAGAACCCCAACCAAGTCTCACTAAGGGCCCCCAAAAGGCTAGGGCTGGCCCTGCACACACACACAGACACACACGCAGACACACACCCAGACACACACCCAGACACACGGACACACACAGACAGTCCCTCAGAGGCACCAATTAAATCCAGGCCACTCCATTAAGCTGTCCCCATAGGCTACTAATGCACTAAAGCATCATAGGGGAACAGGCCAGGGAGCCAATGGGCTCGCGGCTCCAAACAGGGACAGGAAATAAGAGGCCATTAGGGAACGCATCGATCATGGCTGCAGATTTACAGTGTCGGAGGCACACACACACACACAGTATCATATTAGACCAATCAGAATCCTCCTGGGAGGGGACAGACAGTTGTTCCAGAAGGTAAACAAAGCTTTTACAAGAGGCAGAGTGGCGGCCATTACTGAACCAAATACTGAATTACACCAATCACATTATAAGCTAAGCTACAACATGAAGCGGTATTCCGCACAGCCAGTCACAACTGCACTATAAATAATAATCTGAAATGGCATATGACCCTCTTTACATATTTCACATGCCATATTTGCAGCAGGGTTGTTGGTGTGTGTCTAACTAGTCAGAGTTATGGTGAAAGGTGATGGATGCCTGGCTCCGTTGGACGGTTTAGAGGAGAGGTTTAGAAGTAGTTAAAGGGGTTGGTGACACCTGATGAATACAACGTGTGAAATCACATAAATCATTTGAGAAATAGGACATAGCTTTAGTTCAGTGGGCTAATACAGTCCTGTGGTGTTCAGAAGACCTGGTTTCAAACTCAGCAGTCAGTCACATTAAACCATTGACTGATATGGACAGCAGAGAACTCCATAGACGGAGCGTCTGCTTTCAGGACCATGGTCAACACCTCTGTTTCAAGGTCTAGTTTCAGGACCATGGTCAACTCCTCTGTTTCAAGATCTAGTTTCAGGACCATGGTCAACTCCTCTGTTTCAAGGTCTAGTTTCAGGACCATGGTCAACTCCTCGGTTTCAAGGTCTAGTTTCAGGACCATAGTCAACTCCTCTGTTTCATGGTCTAGTTTCAGGCCCATGGTCAACTCCTCTATTTCAAGATCTATTTTCAGGACCATGGTCAACTCCTCTGTTTCAAGGTCTAGTTTCAGGACCATGGTCAACTCCTCTGTTTCAAGGTCTATTTTCAGGCCCATGGTCAACTCCTCTGTTTCAAGATCTATTTTCAGGACCATGGTCAACTCCTCTGTTTCAAGGTCTAGTTTCAGGACCATGGTCAACTCCTCTGTTTCAAGGTCTAGTTTCAGGACCATAGTCAACTCCTCTGTTTCATGGTCTAGTTTCAGGACCATGGTCAACTCCTCTGTTTCAAGGTCTATTTTCAGGACCATGGTTAACTCCTCTGTTTCAAGGTCTAGTTTCAGGACCATGGTCAACTCCTCTGTTTCATGGTCTAGTTTCAGGCCCATGGTCAACTCCTCTGTTTCATGGTCTAGTTTCAGGACCATGGTCAACTCTGTTTCAAGGTCTAGTTTCAGGACCATGGTCAACTCCTCTGTTTCAAGGTCTAGTTTCAGGACCATAGTCAACTCCTCTGTTTCATGGTCTAGTTTCAGGACCATGGTCAACTCCTCTGTTTCAAGGTCTAGTTTCAGGACCATGGTCAACTCCTCTGTTTCAAGATCTATTTTCAGGACCATGGTCAACTCCTCTGTTGTCATGGTGTGATTTCAGGAACATGGTCAACTCCTCTGTTTCAAGATCTAGTTTTAGGACCATGGTCAACTCCTCTGTTGTCATGGTGTGCTTTCAGGACCATGGTCAGCTCCCTACAGCTCAATCACACAGTCTGCACTGTCTGCACTGTCTGCACCCCTTTTCAACAAGAACACACCATTATTCTAGTATAAATAAAACCTTTTTGCCCCTTACTCCCTGAAATAGAACAAGGAGGTTGATGCGGCCACACAAATCTGTGTCTGCACACCATGAAGAGAACATCATAATGGAATCTGGCCCTCGTAAGAACTAATAATGGAATCTGGCCCTCATCAGAACTAACTGGACTAACACATGGAGGCACCGACACGTGGGAGGGGAGAGAGAGAGAGAGAGAGAGAGAGAGAGAGAGAGAGAGAGAGAGAGAGAGAGAGAGAGAGAGAGAGAGAGAGAGAGAGAGAGAGAGAGAGAGAGAGAGAGAGAGAGAGAGAGAGAGAGAGAGAGAGAGAGAGAGAGAGAGAGAGAGAGAGAGAAAAAGAAATACAACTTTTTTTTATTATTCACAGAAAAAAGGCAATTTTGTGAATATTGTTTATGAGGGTTTTAATGGACGTTCAAATTTATTTTACCCATTTCCAGGCTTCTGAAAATAAAAAGAGACACACTTTAGAAGTTAACGTCTGTTGCTCAACAGCACATCTACATAGATGTTATCTGGGGAGAAAGTAGATTAAAATCCCTGCAACTGCACACTCACAGCGATTTATCTCTACGTTCCCTCTGTGCGTCCCAAATGGCACCCGATTCCCTTTATTGTGCACTACTTTAGGAAATAGGGTGCCATTTGGGACACATACCATCTCTCCAGTTAAAGCACTTAAAAAAGTAATATTTATAAGGAGAAGTTCTAAATGTGTTAGGCCATAAAAGCTTTTTGGGCTGTGTTGAAAGATGGTAATATGAAGAAGGATGAGCTCAAAATAAACAAAGATGCTTTTTTGGAATTTCAAGGTGCTGAAATGTGTGCAACAATACACACACACACACACACACACACACAAACACCTGCATACATGTATGGGTACTTTAATCTCTCTCCCAGGCATTCAACTTTAATCCACATTCAGCCCTGCATAGCAATGGACGGAGAATCTCGGATCAGTATACCAAAGAGAGAGCCCCCCTGGGGACTAAACACAGACTGCTATAATCTACACTGACAAAGGTGCCTGTCTGCATACCTCTATTTAGCCTTGTGATAGGGAACAAAGTGCCATCTACAATGGCCTGAAGACACGCAGCCACACAGGCACACACACACACACACACACACACACACCAAAACCACACACACATGCACGCATTAACGCAAGCACACACACACACACACACTATAACCGAACAAACAGCGATTTTTCTTACAGGCTTAAAATAACATTTTGGACAGGCAGCTGGAGAATAGTATCCAGGCAACAGGAGGCAATATGGATGATGATATGGATTCCAGAACTCTCCATCCCACCACTCAATTACACACGCACGCATGCACGCACACACACACACACACACACACACACACACACACACACACACACAAACACGCATGCACGCACGCACACACACCCACACACACACACACCAACACACAAACATCAGGGTTAATGGCTCCGCAGTCCCTCACTGGCCGATAAAGGGATCATGGGAGATAAAAACATCACTGGGACATGCGTGGCGCTCTAGCTATCACGGCTACTATACATCACAAGGACCAATCCTCTGTGTGAAATCTCCTCTGTCACAATCCTGTTGTGTGTCCAGACAGACTGACAGAGTGACAGTTTACCAAGGTCTCACAGTGGTCATTAAGCTGGCTTTATTTCAGAGTGTCACATCACTCAGCAGTCACAACACACACAAAGAGACATGCATGCATGCACGCAAACAAGAACGCATACACACACACAAATACACAAACACGCAAGCACACACACACACAGACACACACACACTGCCAGCGTATGCAGAGAGTTTAGTGTAGCTTGACAGTTATGCTCTGAAACACACAACACCTGGGACAGATGGCACGGCATTATGGGTAGGCTACAGCTGATTGGCTATGGATGGACTGGGAGGGGAGAAGGGGAGGAGGGGAGAGGAAGTGAGAGACTGGGAGGGTGGAGAGGGGGAGGAGATGAGGTAGGGACAGAGGTAAAGCACACCTGGTGTGGACAGGTGCGTCATTCTTTCTCTGGGGGTTTTTGCACCGACAGAAAATGAAGCAGATTAAACATGTGTTCGCTTTGCTCTTGCCATACAGTATGCTTTTCAAATACCCTGACAAAAGCAGTGTGTATTCAACTCTCTCCTCCTCTTTGTGTGATATATCATTATGTCTGTGTGTCTGTGTTTGTGTTGACTGTCCATGTGCAGGTGCTGCCCAGAGCCGTGGCTGAAAAGGCTTTTCATTGTGAAAGGACACAACGGCTATTCCTTACCCTTCCACTGTCACCATGGCAATCAGTGAATGACAAACTGTGGTTGGTATGACGACTGATGTCTTGCACAAGACAGGACCTGCGAGAGGTGTGTGTGTGTGCAGGAAGTGTGTATTATGTGTGTGTGTTTGTGTGTGCGCGTGCACACTCTAAAGCTATTCCTGACACATACCTGGAACGTCATACCCTGTGACCCAGCGATCCCACCAAACCTCCAGCAACTCCCCCGTCTATTAACCTGGATAGTAAACTGAATATCACTCTGTTTCACTACTGTATCACTTGGTCTCCTTGACAACCTTGACAAACCAGCCAGTGGTAGTAATGCATGGTAATGTTGTGGTCTTCTATAGCTCAGTTGGTAGAGCATGGTGCTTGAAACGCCAGGATAGTTGGTTCGATTCCAGGGACCATCATACATTAAAAAAATTATGATGCACGTATGGCTAAATGGCACATGTTCCGTGACGTCTTATCATTGTGATGTTGATATTCACATGCAGACACTATTCAGTGAATACAGTGGCTTGCTACAGTTTTTTTATTTTGTTGCCTTACAACCTGGAATTAAAATGGATCTTGGGGGTTTTGTATCATTTGATTTTAACAACATGCCTACCACTTTGAAGATGTAAAATATGTTTTATTGTCAAACAAACAAGAAAACAGAAAACTTGAGCATGCATAACTAGGTCTGGGCTTTGACTAGGCCATTCCAAGACATTTAAATGTTTCCCCTTAAACCACTCGAGTGTTGCTTTAGCAGTATGCTTAGGGTCATTGTCCTGCCGGAAGGTGAACCTCCGTCCCAGTCTCAAATCTCTGGAAAACTGAAACAGGTTTCCCTTAAGAATTTCCCTGTATTTAGCGCCATCCATCATTCCTTCAATTCTGACCAGTTTCCCAGTCCCTGCCGATGAAATACATCCCCACAGCATGATGCTGCCACCACCATGCTTCACTGTGGGGATGGTGTTCTCGGGGTGATGAGAGGTGTTGGGTTTGCGCCAGACATAGCGTTTTCCTTGATGGCCAAAAAGCTCAATTGTAGTCTCATCTGACTAGAGTACCTTCTTCCATATGTTTGGGGAGTCTCCCACATGCCTTTTGGCAAACACCAAACGTGTTTGCTTATTTTTTTCTGAAAGCAATGGCTTTTTTCTGGCCACTCGTGAAGCCCAGCTCTGTGGAGTGTACGGCTTAAAGTGGTCCTATGGACAGATACTCCAATCTCCGCTGTGGAGCTTTGCAGCTCCTTCAGGGTTATCTTTGGTCTCTTTATTTGTTTTACTTTTTTTAGGGGGTCTCTTTGTTGCCTCTCTGATTAATGCCCTCCTTGCCTGGTCCGTGAGTTTTGGTGGGCGGCCCTCTCTTGGCAGGTTTGTTTTGGTGCCATATTCTTTCCATTTTTTAATAATGGATTTAATGGTGCTCCGTGGGATGTTCAAAGTTTCGGATATTTTTTTATAACCCAACCCTGATCTGTACATCTCCACAACTTTGTCCCTGACCTGTTTGGAGAGCTCCTTGGTCTTCATGGTGCCGCTTGCTTAGGTGGTGCCCCTTGCTTAGTAGTGTTGCAGACTCTGGGGCCTTTCAGAACATGTGTATATATACTGAGATCATGTGACAGATCATGTGACACTTAGATTGCAAACAGGTGGACTTTATTTAACGAATGATGTGACTTCTGAAGGTAATTGGTTGCACCAGATCTTATTTAGGGGCTTCATAGCAAAGGGGGTGAATACACATGCACGCACCACTTTTCCGTTATTTATTTTGTATAATGTCCATTACATGAAATCCAAATAAAAATCCATTTAAATTACAGGTTGTAATGCAACAAAATATGAAAAACGCGAAGGGGGATGAATACTTTTGCAAGGCACTGTAAATCATTTAACCTTTGACCCCTCTACTCACCAGAATCTGAGCTGTACATGTAGACGAACTTGGTCCATCCATAGTGGTCTATAACCCCCACCAGAGTGTCCTGTAGCTCGGGTCTCAGCTGGATCACAAACTGGTTGGCCGTCTCGATGGGGAAGGAAGGCGTGACGAAACACACATGCAGCGCTCCGCAGAACGACATCAACATGTTGACTGTCTTCCTGTCGTAGAGACCGATGATGGCATAGACACCTTTAGAGAACTGGGAACAGACTGGGGGGAAGGAGAGTGGGAAGACGGAGAGAGAGAGGAAGGGGGAGAGGGGGGTGGTGAGAGAAAATGAGAAAAGAAGGAAATGACAGAGGGAGAGAGAAGAAGAGGGGCGGGGGGGGGAGAGGAAGAGGGGGAAGAAAAGAGATGACATTGTTAGACTTTCTGGTATTTAGATTCACATGTTGAAGACCTTTCCATTGAAAATATAATGTTACATTGCGAGAAAAATTCTGCACAGATTAGGGTATGTAGCATGATTGGCTTTCTGTCTACTGTGAGAGGTGGACGATGGAGGGATAGACAGATGTGGAAAATAGAGGGGAAGAATGGACATGAGGAGAGGAGAGGTTAATCAATGCATCCTCTGGGCTCCACTGACAATTCACTGACAGCAGTACTCATGATTCCATATGTCATGTTATTTTCTCTCTCTCTCTGTCTCTCCCATTTCTCTCTCTCTCTCTCTCTCTCCTCTCTCTCTCTCGCTCTCTCTTTCTCTCTCTCGCTCTCTTTCTCTCTCTCTCTCTCGCTCTCGCTCCCCTGCTGCCTTGTTCTCTCTTTCTCTCTCTCATTTCCCGCTCTGCCACTGCCTCCCGTTGAGCCAAAATGGCCTCCATCTGTTTTGATCCTGTTACCTTCATTTTTGCTCTTCCTTTCTTTTCACTGCACTACAACACATCTACCTCGTCCTCTCTTTTCACTGCACTACAACACATCTACCTCTTCCTTT
>NW_028158557.1:95000-175000 GCF_964263955.1 Coregonus lavaretus | reverse complement strand
ACCATAGAACCCCAAGAACAGTGATAATACTGTATTATACCATAGAACCCCAAGAACAGTGAGAATACTGTATTATACCATAGAACCCCAAGAACAGTGAGAATACTGTATTATACCATAGAACCCCAAGAACAGTGATAATACTGTATTATACCATAGAACCCCAAGAACAGTGAGAATACTGTATTATACCATAGAACCCCAAGAACAGTGATAATACTGTATTATACCATAGAACCCCAAGAACAGTGAGAATACTGTATTATACCATAGAACCCCAAGAACAGTGATAATACTGTACTATACCATAGAACCCCAAGAACAGTGATAATACTGTATTATACCATAGAACCCCAAGAACAGTGAGAATACTGTACTATACCATAGAACCCCAAGAACAGTGATAATACTGTACTATACCATAGAACCCCAAGAACAGTGATAATACTGTATTATACCATAGAACCCCAAGAACAGTGAGAATACTGTATTATACCATAGAACCCCAAGAACAGTGATAATACTGTACTATACCATAGAACCCCAAGAACAGTGATAATACTGTATTATACCATAGAACCCCAAGAACAGTGAGAATACTGTATTATACCATAGAACCCCAAGAACAGTGAGAATACTGTACTATACCATAGAACCCCAAGAACAGTGAGAATACTGTATTATACCATAGAACCCCAAGAACAGTGAGAATACTGTATTATACCAGAGAACCCCAAGAACAGTGAGAATACTGTATTATACCATAGAACCCCAAGAACAGTGAGAATACTGTATTATACCATAGAACCCCAAGAACAGTGAGAATACTGTATTATACCATAGAACCAGAGGAACAGTGAGAATACTGTATTATACCATAGTAGAGTAAAGAGCACAGTGGAGTATTATACCATAGTAGAGTAAAGAGAACAGTGGAGTTTTATACGATAGAGTACAGAGAACAGTGGAGTATTATACCATAGTAGAGTAAAGAGAACAGCTGAGTATTATACCATAGTAGAGTAAAGAGAACAATGGAGTATTATACCATAGTAGAGTAAAGAGAACAGTGGAGTATTATACCATAGTAGAGTAAAGAGAACAGTGGAGTATTATACCATAGTAGAGTAAAGAGAACAGTGGAGTATTATACCATAGTAGAGTAAAGAGAACAGTGGAGTATTATACCATAGTAGAGTAAAGAGAACAGTGGAGTATTATACCATAGTAGAGTAAAGAGAACAGTGGAGTATTATACAATAGAGTACAGAGAACAGTGGAGTATTATACCATAGTAGAGTAAAGAGAACAGTGGAGTAATATACGATAGAGTACAGAGAACAGTGGAGTATTATACCATAGAGTACAGAGAACAGTGGAGTATTATACCATAGTAGAGTAAAGAGAACAGTGGAGTATTATACCATAGTAGAGTAAAGAGAACAGTGGAGTATTATACAATAGAGTACAGAGAACAGTGGAGTATTATACCATAGAGTACAGAGAACAGTGGAGTATTATACCATAGTAGAGTAAAGAGAACAGTGGAGTATTATACAATAGAGTAAAGAGAACAGTGGAGTATTATACCATAGTAGAGTAAAGAGAACAGTGGAGTTTTATACAATAGAGTACAGAGAACAGTGGAGTATTATACCATAGAGTACAGAGAACAGTGGAGTATTATACCATAGTAGAGTAAAGAGAACAGTGGAGTATTATACCATAGTAGAGTAAAGAGAACAGTGGAGTATTATACCATAGTAGAGTAAAGAGAACCGTGGAGTATATAATGATCATTATTATTATTCATTTTAGTATAATTATTATTATTATTATAGAGTTATAGTCACCCCTTCTCTCATTTCACCTGGCTGAGTCTAGTCCCCAGGCTCTATGTGATTAGAATTGATTCTTACTCAATATGCTCAGTACAGACCTATTCCCTGGCCACAGGACATCACGAGAGATTCCAACACACAAATACAATACTGTAAACATACTACGGACAGACTCTGATATGCCTGTGCTGTGGTCTGCAACAGATATACACAAACACATCTTAGTCATGCCTGAAAACACATACTAACGGAACACAAAAACATTCACAAACACACACACACACACACACTCCCCCCACTCCGGGGACTTGCCTGCCATTACTCTCCACGCATACTGAAATCTCAGACCACTCTGGGAATTCCACTGCAACAGGAGCGTTGGTCCAGCGGGAGCGAGGGAGCTGATTGGGAGTTATAGGTTCTAGGACAGCCATACATAATGGGACATTTCTAATAAGTCTCCCCCATTAGGGAAGATACATGTTAACAGATGACTGCATCCCAAATTACATAATTTTCCCTTTATAGTAAACTACTATTGTCTAGAGCCCTGTGGAGGCCCTATGGGCTCTGGTCAAAAGTAGTGCACTAGGGAATAGGGTGCCATTTGGGAAAGATGTAAACAGATGAATAGAGAACAGGATATGGGAATAATGTTGTTCTGTATAGGTTAGTTCTGATCTTTATCTGTGCTGTCACGAGTCAAGCTCTCTCAATGCAGGCTGGATGCCGTGGTAGCTTTGAATGATCTATGTTAATGGTATATAACCAATATTGTATATCATCTGTCATAGGGACTGTGTGTGTGTGTGTGTGTGTATGTGTGTGTGTGTGTGTGTGTGTGTGTGTGTGTGTGTGTGTGTGTGTGTGTGTGTGTTTGTGTGTTCGTGGAAACTTGTTTCAGTAGCCTTTATAAAGTCCATGGTCTGTATCTCTGTGTGTCTGTGGCTAGTAGCCTTTATAAAGTCCATGGTCTGTATCTCTGTGTGTCTGTGGCTAGTAGCCTTTATAAAGTCCATGGTCTGTATCTCTGTGTGTGTGTGTGGCTAGTAGCCTTTATAAAGTCCATGGTCGGTATCTCTGTGTGTCTTTGGCTAGTAGGCTTTATAAAGTCCATGGTCTGTATCTCTGTGTGTCTGTGGCTAGTAGCCTTTATAAAGTCCATGGTCTGTATCTCTGTGTGTCTGTGGCTAGTAGCCTTTATAAAGTCCATGGTCTGTATCTCTGTGTGTCTGTGGCTAGTAGCCTTTATAAAGACCATGGTCTGTATCTCTGTGTGTCTGTGGCTAGTAGCCTTTATAAAGTCCATGGTCTGTATCTCTGTGTGTCTGTGGCTAGTAGCCTTTATAAAGTCCATGGTCTGTATCTCTGTGTGTCTGTGGCTAGTAGCCTTTATAAAGTCCATGGTCTGTATCTCTGTGTGTCTGTGGCTAGTAGCCTTTATAAAGTCCATGGTCTGTATCTCTGTGTGTCTGTGGCTAGTAGCCTTTATAAAGTCCATGGTATGTATCTCTGTGTGTCTGTGGCTAGTAGCCTTTATAAAGTCCATGGTCTGTATCTCTGTGTGTCTGTGGCTAGTAGCCTTTATAAAGTCCATGGTCTGTATCTCTGTGTGTCTGTGGCTAGTAGCCTTTATAAAGTCCATGGTCTGTATCTCTGTGTGTCTGTGGCTAGTAGCCTTTATAAAGTCCATGGTCTGTATCTCTGTGTGTCTGTGGCTAGTAGCCTTTATAAAGTCCATGGTCTGTATCTCTGTGTGTCTGTGGCTAGTAGCCTTTATAAAGTCCATGGTCTGTATCTCTGTGTGTCTGTGGCTGGTAGAAAACCACATCCAGATCAATATAGTATATTCATGAGGTGCAACATTGAACAGCTAAAACCCAGCAGCAACTATTTTCAGCCGGAGTCTATCCACAGTGTTTATTCATGTCCCCTAGCCCCCACACACACCTTAGTACGACAAACAATCAACCTTGCTGGATGTGTGTAAAACAGCCAATGTCACCTCTGAACCACAGGACCAAAGCTATTTTATAGAAGCCAAAGGCAAGCAATAGGGCTGTTTCTCCCTTGTATAATCTTTGAAAGAGGGAACACACACACACACACACACACACACACACACACGGCATATGCTTTAAAGTATATTCATCATAGCTGCATTAATGCATGAAGAACTATGTTAATTTATGTCTGACACATGAATAGCCTAGATGAGCACTGATTTAACTTGCTAAATGAGCATGTCCAAAGCAGTGTCACATAATGAGGCTAGTTATTTTGAACATATGATTCAGTATGGTAGTTGTGTTTCATGTCTAGACTCCAGTTCCTCTGTGTGTAGGCTAGCTGCAGTGTGTGTGTGTGTGTGTGTCAGCTAACTGCAGTGATCCAAGACAACATCACCAGAGGGTCTTTACAGTCACATCTCAACACCAGTAAGGTTAAAGGTCACATTTCAACACCAGTAGGGTTAAAGGTCCCATCTCAACACCAGTAGGGTTAAAGGTCACATGTCAACACCAGTAGGGTTAAAGGTCACATCTCAACACCAGTAGGGTTAAAGGTCACATCTCAACACCAGCAGGGTTAAAGGTCACATTATAATCCCCTAAAGCTTTACAGAGGGATATATACATGTTTGACTCCACACAGTGTAACTGCCCCTAGCGCACTCTCACACACACACACACACACACATACTTCCCCCCTTTGTCACAACTGTCAGATAATGTGACTAACAGAGAGTAGAGCATTCTGTAGTTCCTCTGGTTCTGTTCTTGTTCTGCTAGCTAATCCTCTATGATTAGATCCCTGACACCAGTTGTCAATAATATAAACAGTCATACATAAACACACACACACACACACACACACACACACACACACACCCTGTGCCTGCTTTTGAAGAATCCCTCAGGTGGTGGGTGGTAGAGGCAGGAGGATCTCTCTCTCTCTCTATCCTCCTCCCTCCTCTCTCTCTCTCTATCCTGCTCCCTCCTCTCTCTCTCTTTCTTTCTGTCACTCTGTGACTCACTCACTGCTCTCTATCTGTCCATCTCAGTCTCAGCCTGTTAGCACAAGGAGCAGGAAGCTGAGATGTAGTGCTGTGTGTGTGTGTGTGTGTGTATGTGTGTGTGTGTGTGTGTGTGTGTGTGTGTATGTGTGTGTGTGTGTGTGTGTGTGTGTGTGTGTGTGTGTGTGTGTGTGTGTGTGTGCGCGTGTGCGTGTGCGTGTGTGTGCGTGTGTGAGCTGTAGCTAAAGGATCTGTAGCTAAAGGAGCTGCAGCTAATGGAGCTGATATACAACACAGATACAACAATGGTTATCAGAAGAATCTGTTGCTGAAACATAGCAGTATATGAAACAGTTTGGCTTTGCCTCGCTGCCTGCCTGCCCGCCTCTCTGTCCCTCCCTCCCTCCCTCCCTCCCTCCCTCCCTCCCTCCCTCCCTCCCTCCCTCCCTCCCTCCCTGACTCTCTGTCCTCCCTGCCTGACTCTCTGCCCTCCCTCCCTCCCTCCCTCCCTCCCTCCCTCCCTCCCTCCCTGACTCTCTGTCCTCCCTCCCTCCCTCCCTCCCTAACTCTCTGCCCTCCCTCCCTAACTCTCTGCCCTCCCTCCCTCCCTCTCTGTCCTCCCTCCCTCGCTGACTCTCTGTCTTACCTCCCTCCCTCCCTCCCTGCCTGGGCACCCAGGCCCCCCATGCCCGTTGGAGAGAAACTCTCCGGAGAAACTCGCTCAGCCTGACTGTTCCCTGGCGAACACGTTTAGAGCAAGGACACTAGAGGAAGATTTACCACTGAGCGGCTTTAAAAGAGCAATATAACACTGCTTATACTGCTACTGCTCCCTCTGTGAGTTGGAGAGAGACGTGGGTGGAGGGAGAGGGGGAGGGAGAGAGAAATAGAAAGAGAAAGGAGGCAGAGAGAAATGACAGGCACAGATGCCGAGAGAGAGAGAGAGAGAGAGAGAGAGAGAGAGAGAGAGAGAGAGAGAGAGAGAGAGAGACGGATACACAGGAGAAGACATAGAGGATTTGGAAAGTATTCAGACCCCTTGACTTTTTCCACATTTTGTTACGTTACAGCCTTATTCTAAAATGGATTACATTGTTTTTCCCCCTCATCAATCTACACACAGTACCCCATTATGACAAAGCAAAAACAGGTTTTTAGACATGTTAGCAAATTTATAAAAAATAAAAACCTGAAATATCACATTTACATAAGTATTCAGACCCTTTACTCAGTACTTTGTTGAAGCACCTTTGGCAGCGATTACAACCTTGAGTCTTCTTGGGTATGATGCTACAAGCTTGGCACACCTGTATTTGGGGAGTTTCTCCCATTCTTCTCTGCATATCCTCTCAAGCTCTGTCAGGTTGGATGGGGAGAGTCGCTGCACAGCTATTTTCAGGTCTCTTCAGAGATGTTCGATCGGGTTCAAGACCGGTCTCTGGCTGGGCCACTCAAGGACATTCAGAGACTTGTCCCGAAGCCACTCCTGCGTTGTCTTGGCTGTGTGCTTAGGGTCGTTGTCCTGTTGGAAGGTGAACCTTCATCCCCGTCCTGAGCACTCTGGAGCAGGTTTTAATCAAGGATCTCTCTGCACTTTGCTCCATTCATCTTTCCCTCACAATCCCTGCCGCTGAAAAACATCCCCACAGCATGATGCTGCCACCACCATGCTTCACCGTAGGGATGGTGCCAGGTTTCCTCCAGATGTGATGCTTGGCATTCAGGCCAAAGAGTTTAATCTTGGTTTCATCAGACCAGAGAATCTTGTTTCTCATGGTCTGAGTCCTTTAGGTGCCTTTTGGCAAACTCCAAGAGGGCTGTCATGTGCCTTTTACCATAAAGGCCTGATTAGTGTAGTGCTGCAGAGATAGTTGTCCTTCTGGAAGGTTCTCCCATCTCCACAGAGGAACACTGGAGCTCTGTCAAATTGACCATTGGGTTCTTGGTCACCTCCCTGAGAGTCTGAATACTTATGTAAATAAGGCTAAAAAATATATATATATATATACATTTGCAAATATTTCTAAAAACCTGTTTTCGCTTTGCCATTATGGGGTATTGTGGGTAGATTGATGAACATTTTAGAATAAGGCTGTAACGTAACAAAATGTGGAAAAAGTCAAGGGGTCTGAATACTTTCCGAATGCACTGTATAGCCAGACACTCCGAGCAGGTTTCAGCTCAGGGCATCTGGGAACAGGACAGAAGAGAGATCACAGCTGCTGACCAACTAACGGCCCTCAGTATTAATGTCAAGGAGCTAAAGGACCACCATGGGATTACGTTCTGCCAGGCTGTTACGTTCTCTGCCCTCACAGTACTGAATGAAGCACTCACTCTGGAGTGAGACACAAAGAGACAGAGAGACACAAAGCCCCAGGCATTAGCCTGCATTAGAGAGGGCGAGAGAGAGAGAGAGAGAGAGAGAGAGAGACAGAGACAGAGACAGAGAGAGAGAGAGAGAGAGAGAGAGAGAGAGAGAGAGAGAGAGAGAGAGAGAGACTGTTGTGAACAAAGGAAGCCGATGTTAGCCTAGCTGTAGAATGACATGGACTACACAGCTCTCTCTCTCTCTCTCTCTCTCTCTCTCTCTCTCTCTCTCTCTCTCTCTCTCTCTCTCTCTCTCTCTCTCGCTCTGCCAACTGCTCTGGTCCTGTCTCTTTTTCTCTCCTCCTCTGTTCTATCTCTTTAGCCCTCTAGCATGTATTCTCACTTTCTCTCTCATTCTATCCTCCTGTCTCTCACAAACTCCCTCCCTCCCTCTCTCTCCCTTTCTCTCTCCCACAGTGATAAAACAATGGCGTTTCAACACCTATTTAGTCCAGTAATTGAAGGTGTGAGATGAGGCAAGGTGAAGACACCCCCTCCCTCCCTCCCTCCCTCCCTCCCTCCCTAACTGTCCTGCTGTCTCTCCCTCCCTCCCTGTCCTGCTGTCTCTCTCTCCCTCCTTCCTTCCTTCCCTCCATCCCTCCCTCCCTCCCTCCCTCCCTGTCCTGCCGTCTTTACCTCTCTCTCTCCCTCTCCTCCCTGTCCTGCTGTCTCTCCCTCTCCTCCCTGACCTGCTGTCTCTACCTCTCTCCCTCCCTCTCCTCTTAGTCCTTCTGTCTCTCCCTCTCTCTCTCCCTCTCCTCCTTGTCCTGATGTCTCTCCCTCTCCTCCCTGTCCTGCTGTCTCTCCCTCTCCTCCTTGTCCTGTGGTCTCTCCCTCTCTCTCTCCCTCACCTCCTTGTCCTGTTGTCTCTCCCTCTCTCTCTCCCTCTCCTCCTTGTCCTGCTGTCTCTCCTTCTCTTTCACCCTCTTCTCCTTGTCCTGCTGTCTCTCCTTCTCTCTCCCTCTCCTCCCTGTCCTGTTGTCTCTCCCTCTCCTCCCTGTCCTGCTGTCTCTCCCTCTCCTCCTTGTCCTGCTGTCTCTCCCTCTCTCTCGCCCTCTCCTCCCTGTCCTGCTGTCTCTACCTCTCTCTCTCCATCTCCTCCTTGTCCTGCTGTTTCTCCCTCTCTCTCTCCCTCTCCTCCTTGTCCTGCGGTCTCTCCTTCTCTCTCTCCCTCTCCTCCCTGTCCTGATGTCTCTCCCTCTCTCTCTCCCTCTCCTCCTTGTCCTGCTGTATCTCCCTTTCCTCCTTGTCCTGCTGTCTCTCCCTCTCCTCCCTGTCCTGCTGTCTCTCTCTCTCCTCCCTGTCCTGCTGTCTCTCCCACTCTCCCCCTCTCCCTCTCTCTCCCTCTCCTCCTTGTCCTGCTGTCTCTCCCTCTCTCCCCCTCTCCCTCTCTCTCTGCCTCTCCTCCCTGTCCTGCTGTCTCTCCCTCTCCTCCCTGTCCTGCTGTCTCTCCCTCTCTCTCCTCCTCTCCTCCTTGTCCTGCTCTCTCCTTCTCTCTCTCGCTCTCTTCCTTGTCCTGCTGTCTCTACCTCTCTCTCTCCATCTCCTCCTTATCCTGATGTCTCTACCTCTCTCTCTCCCTCTCCTCCTAGTCCTTCTGTCTCTCCCTCTCTCTCTCCCTCTCCTCCTTGTCCTGATGTCTCTCCCTCTCTCCCTGTCCTGCTGTCTCTCCCTCTCCTCCTTATCCTGCGGTCTCTCCCTCTCTCTCTCCCTCACCTCCTTGTCCTGCTGTCTCTCCCTCTCTTTCTCTCCCTCTCCTCCGTGTCCTGCTGTCTCTCCTTCTCTCTCCCCCTCTCCTCCTTGTCCTGCTGTCTCTCCCTCTCTCTCTCCCTCTTCTCCTTGTCCTGCTGTCTCTCCTTCTCTCTCTCTCTCTCCTCCTTGTCCTGATGTCTCTCCATCTCCTCCCTGTCCTGCTCCCTCTCCCTCTCCTCCTTGTCCAGCTGTCTCTCCCTCTCTCTCTCCCTCTCCTCCTCGTCCTGCTGTCTCTCCCTCTCTCTCTCCCTCTCCTCCTTGTCCTGCTGTCTCTCCCTCTCTCTCCTCCTTGTCCTGCTGTTTCTCCCTCTCTCCCTCTCCTCCTTGTCCTGCTGTCTCTCCCTCTCCTCCCTGTCCTGCTGTCTCTCCTTCTCTCTCCCCCTTGTCCTGCTGTTTCTCCCTCTCTCTCCCTCTCCTCCTTGTCCTGCTCTCTCCTTCTCTCTCTCGCTCTCTTCCTTGTCCTGCTGTCTCTCCCTCTCTATCTCTCCCTCTCCTCCTTGTCGTGCGGTCTCTCCTTCTCTCTCTCCCTCTCCTCCCTGTCCTGCTGTCTCTCCCTCTCTCTCTCCCTCTCCTCCTTGTCCTGCTGTATCTCCCTTTCCTCCTTGTCCTGCTGTCTCTCCCTCTCTCTCTCCCTCTCCTCCCTGTCCTGCTGTCTCTCCCTCTCTCTCTCTCTCTTTCCTCCCTGTCCTGCTGTCTCTCCCTCTCTCTCCCTCTCCTCCTTGTCCTGCTGTCTCTCCCTCTCTCTCTCCCTCTCCTCCCTGTCCTGCTGTCTCTCCCCCTCTCTCTCTTTCCTCCCTGTCCTGCTGTCTCTCCCTCTCTCTCTCCCTGTCCTGCTGTCTCTCCCTCTCCTCCTTGTCCTGCTGTCTCTCCCTCTCTCTCTCCCTCTTCTCCTTGTCCTACTGTCTCTCCCTCTCTCTCTCCCTGTCCTGCTGTCTCTCCCTCTCCTCCTTGTCCTGCTGTCTCTCCCTCTCTCTCTCCCTCTACTCCTTGTCCTGCTGTCTCTCCCTCTCTTTCTCTCCCTCTCCTCCCTGTCCTGCTGTCTCTCCCTCTCCTCCTTGTCCTGCTGTCTCTCCCTCTCTCTCTCCCTCTCCTCTCTGTCCTGCTCTCTCTCCTTCTCCTCCTTGTCCTGCCATCTCTACTTGTCCTCCCTGTCCTGCTGTCTCTCCCTCTCTCTCTCTCCCTCTCCTCCCTGTCCTGCTGTCTCTCCCTCTTCTCCTTGTCCTGCTGTCTCTCCCTCTCTCTCTCCCTCTCCTCCCTGTGCTGCTGTCTCTCCCTCTCCTCCTTGTCCTGCTGTCTCTCTCTCCTCCTTGTCCTGCTGTCTCTCCCTCTCTCTCTCCCTCTCCTCCCTGTGCTGCTGTCTCTCCCTCTCCTCCTTGTCCTGCTGTCTCTCTCTCCTCCTTGTCCTGCTGTCTCTCCATCTCTCTCTCTTTCTCCTCCCTGTCCTGCTGTCTCTCCCTCTCTTCCTTGTCCTGCTGTCTCTCCCTCTCTCTCTCCCTCTCCTCCCTGTCCTGCTCTCTCTCCTTCTCCTCCTTGTCCTGCCGTCTCTACTTGTCCTCCTTGTCCTGCTGTCCTCCCTCTCTCTCTCCTTCTCCTCCTTGTCCTGCCGTCTCTACTTGTCCTCCCTGTCCTGCTGTCTCTCCCTCTCCTGCCGTCTGTCTGTCTAACTGTATGTTAGTGCAACAACCTGCCATCTCGCTTGAGGATCTCTGTGGGGTGCTAAACAAACGCTTACCTGGGCAACTGATCAGAACCTGGCTCACCCCACACACACAGACTCACACACAGACTCACACAAAGACTCACACACAGACTCACACACAGACTCACACACAGACTCACGCACACACATAAGCACGCGCACACACACATACAGACCTGTCAGGAGGTACACACACCCCAATTAGCCCTTTGTAATGATCCCTCCATCTGGACAATATAACAAACAGGTGTGGAAGGATGGACCTGCTCTATCTATCTCCAGGAGAAAAGAGAGGAGGATATGAAGGAGATAGGATTATAGAGAGGAAGAGGAGAAGGCGCATGAAAAGATAGGATAGATGGAAGAGCAGGAAGAGATAGGATAGAAGAGGAGGAGGAGGAGTGAGGAGAACAGGCAGAGGAGGAGGAGTAGTGAGGAGGAGAGAGGGGAGGAAGAGAGATGGGGAACTGACAGGAGGAGGAAGAGGAGAAGGAAGAGAGAGTAGAGCATGGGGGAAACATATTGATAGTCCTTTTGTTGTATAAATCAATTTCTGTTGAAGGTCAATACATGTGCTGGTGACATTTAGGGTTCTGGTGTAAAATGTGGCTTGATGCCAGATATAATGTAGACCAGGGGTCTCCAACAGGTCGATCACGATCTACCAGTAGCTTGCAGCCCACCTATGAGTAGCTCGCCAAACAATTCTGAAAGTACATGCAATTTTCACGTGTTCCACTGCAAACTGTCATAAACAAATCTCACAAGCATCAGACACAGCAAGCTCCCAGCTACTATCTAATCAACTCAACTTTGCCATTGTCCCACCCCTGGTTAGCCACTGTTGGCCAAACCTAACACAATATCTGCCAATTCATTTCCAGCAATATTGCCGCTGTCTGTCTGTGTGGTGAGCACGTTTGTCTATCACTCCTCACTCCGTGTGTAGTAAGTTGATGTGATAACCGTCTTGTGGGTTGACAGAAATACTTTCCCCAAAACCTTCTCAATTGAATGTTAACTGCAAAGTAGGCTATCATTTGTGTCTATTATTTGTCATTTGTAAACTTTGCCATGAAATGAGTAGCAGCAGTACAGAACCATCGCTAGACCGGCACATTAGACGGCACATTCCTCACTTGTTGTTGTTTATTAACCATCATTTTACCAGGTATATTGACAGAACACATAGTGCACTACTTTCTCTTGTAGACTAAGGACCCGGGGACGAGTTTACAACATAGTGCACTACTTTCTCTTGTAGACTAAGGACCCGGGGACGAGTTTACAACATAGTGCACTACTTTCTCTTGTAGACTAAGGACCCGGGGACGAGTTTACAACATAGTGCACTACTTTCTCTTGTAGACTAAGGACCCGGGGACGAGTTGACAACATAGTGCACTACTTTCTCTTGTAGACTAAGGACCCGGGGACGAGTTGACAACATAGTGCACTACTTTCTCTTGTACACTAATGAACCGGGGACGAGTTGCAAGGGAGAGGAGAAGAGAAGAATGTGCCTATTTGAAAGCTAGAAAAAAATGAGTAGCTCGCGACATGTTGAATTTTTTAAAAGTAGCTCTCATGCTAGAAAAGTTTGGAGACCCCTGATGTAGACAGTGCATGAAAGCATCAAATATTAAGGACATCACACCCCAAGGTGTTCCCATAAGTCAGTGTAAACAGCACAAACCTAAGGCATCATCTGACTGTGGTCTGTACAGTATGTTAGTGTTGCTGTATGTCGTCTCTCTCTGTCACCAGCAGTACTGTTGTCAAGACAGAACGTTCATTTAGCATCTTCTGGGTGTGTGTACATGACAGGAGCTTCCGAGAGCTGTCGGAAAAAAACAGCTAAACACATGCACACACACGCACGCACACACACGCACACTCGTCAATGTTAAAACAGTTAAAAGAACAACATCAAAAACACACACCTGTCAAAGAAAGAACTGCTAAAGTGGCAGCTAAATATGCTGTTGTCTGTGTGTCTCATTAACACAGGGACAGACAGGGATGTACCAGAGAGAGAGAGGAGGGAGTCTCTCTCTACTGCTTGTCTCTAATGTTACAACATGACAGCTGCCTGCCTGCACTACGTACGTCCTCCTTCTACTGCACTGATACACCACTCAGACACACACACACACATATACACACACACACACTGCTACACCACTCACACACACACACAAATATACTCACACACACACACTGCTACACCACTCACACACACACAAATATACACACACACACACACACTGCTACACCACTCACACACACACACAAATATACACACACACACACACACTGCTACACCACTCACACACACACACACAAATATACACATACACACACACACACTGCTACACCACTCACACACACACAAATATACACACACACACACACTGCTACACCACTCACACACACACACAGATACACACACACACACTGCTACACCACTTACACACACATCCCACTGCATCCCAAGACACATCTCAATCTAACACTAGTCACAACAGAAACACCAGCGGTACTCGGTACGACCGACCCAGAGCTCCTAGCTAAGTGATCCATGCTCTTGTAATAACACAAATACACACACACTTAGTGATCCATCTTATAACACAGTAGTTCAGACAATCACAGTCCATGTATTGCACGCTTGGCTAGCTGGTGAGACACAACACAGGGAGACGTATCATATATACAGTAACAAACTTCAACAGAGAATGAGTTACACAAAATGGGATATGACTCACATACCTGATACAGTGTGTGTGTGTGTGTGTGTGTGTGTGTGTGTGTGTGTGTGTTTGACGTACGTTTTTGACGGAAAGACAATATTTTAACGGCAGGAAAATACTCAAATTGCAATGCTCCGGACCTTGGTAAAAAAGCGCCATAAAATGAGTTTGAATTAACACCGCTGCTTTGAACTGACAACACAGTCTCATTCACACAAGCCACATGCTTATTTCTGTTATATAGGGCCCTATAAAATCTGCTTTATTTTTTGCCTGATTCCGCTTTTCCCAAATTCCATTTTCTCTGTTTAGTTTTTCCAGGTTTGCGTTATTTTCAGTTTTCACTTTCAAAATCACTTTTTAATTGAAAAACTACTAAATTGGATGTTTTAAGTCCACAGCAATGTTTGAACCACATCAGGAGACCACTTTTGAGGTCTGGAAGAAATCTAAGACATTTTTATTTTGGGGTGTAGTAACCCTTTAATTCAAGTGGGCACCAGCCATAGACCTTTGTTTGGTTAGCAATGTTTCTGTAGCGCTCATGTGATTGCAGAGTTTGCAAAACAAATGGCCACTGGATTAATGCAAATAATCATGATATCATTCTGCCAGGTAGGCATGACCCTCAGCGGGGTCGGTAGACACTGGAAACATCTAGTTTTCAGGGATACAGTATCTTCCACATAGCTTCCTTTTCCCCTGAAAACCGGATGTGGGGACTCGCTCAGGTGTTTATTTTACACCTGCTACGTTAGGTTAGGTAGGTATAAATTACTTTGTAGTTAATATTTAATTGAGAAGGTTTTTTGGGAAAGCCTTTCCATCTACCAGAAGACAGTTGTCATTACATTAGCATCACTGCTAACGGCAACACAAAGTGGTAGACAAACACACACACACAGAAAGGGGCATTCCTGTTCTATTGCCTCTTCAGAAAGTTGAAGGAAAATACGAACCACAGATGCATTTTGTTAATATCTTATCATAATCTTGGGGAAATTAATGCATTTTGTAATAAGTTCAATACACTTAGTTGATTTCCTACTAAGTTCAGTACATTATAATATTGTTGAATTCCGTTTTAATGTCTGGATTCCGTGATTCCGTCCGCAACACAGATTTTATAGGGCCCTAGTTAAAGCAACTTAGGGCTTGATTCAATCCGCAGCGCAGAAGATCTTCGTTGTAGTGTGGTTTTTCGATTGCGACTGCATATCAAATCAAATTTGATTTGTCACATGCTTCATAAACAACAGGTGTAGACTAACAGTGAAATGCTTACTTACGGACCCATCCCAACAATGCAAAGAGAGAGAGAGAAAATAGAAAAGAAAATGTAATGACACAAGGATAATAACACAAGGAATAAATCCACAATGAGTAACGATAACTTGGCTATATACACAGGTACCAGTACCAAATTAATAACATGTAATAACAAAGGTTAATAAATCCACAATGAGTAATGCTAACTTGGCTATATACATGGGGTACCAGTACCAAATTAATAACATGTAATAACACAAGGAATAAATCCACAATGAGTAACGATGACTTGGCTATATACATGGGGTACCAGTACCAAGTTGATGTGAAAGGATACGAAGTAATTGAGGTAGATATGTACATATAACTAGGAATAAAGTGACTAGGCAAAAGGATAGATAATAAACAGTAGCAGCAGTGTTTGTGATGAGTCAAAAAAGTTAGTGCAATAACGGTCAGTGCAGATAGTACAGATAGCTACAGTGCATTCGGAAAGTATTCAGAACCCTTCCCTTTTTCCATACTTTGATACATTACAGCCTTATTCTAAAATTGATTTAAAAAATTTAATCCTCAACCTACACACAATACCCCATAATGACAGAGCGAAAACAGTTTTTTGTTTTTCACGTAACAAAATGTGTAAAAAGTCAAGAGGTCTGAATAGTTTCTGAATGCACTGTATTTGGTTAACTATTTAACTGGATATTTAGCAGTATTATGGCTTGGGGGTAGAAGCTGTTCAGGGTCCTGTCGGTTCCAGACTTGGTGCATCGGTACTGCTTCAAATCAAATCAAATTCTATTTGTCACATGCGCCGAATACAACAGGTGTAGACCTTACCGTGAAATGCTTACTTACAAGCCCTTAACCAACAATGCAGTTCAAGAAATAGAGTTAAGAAAATATTTACAAAACAAACTAAAGTAAATAAAATAAAAAAGAACAATCAAATAACAATAATGAGGCTATATACATGGGGTACAGGTACCGAGTCAATGTGCGAGGGTACAGGATAGTCGAGGTAATTTGTACATGTAGGTAGGGGTAAAGTGACTATGCATAGATAATAAACAGTGAGTAGCAGCAGTGTAAAAACAAAGGGGGGAGGGGGGTCAATGTAAATAGTCTGGGTGGCCATTTGATTAATTGTTCAGCAGTCTTATGGCTTGGGGGTAGAAGCTGTTAAGAAGCCTTTTGGTCCTAGACGGCGCTCCGGTACAGCTTGCCGTGCGGTAGCAGAGAGAACAGTCTATGAATTGGGTGGCTGGAGTCTTTGACAATTTTCTGGGCCTTCCTCTGACACCGCCTAGTATATAGGTCCTGGATGGCAGGAAGCTTGTCCCAGTGATGTACGCACTACCCTCTGTAGCGCCTTACGGTCAGATGCCGAGCAGTTGCCATACCAGCTGTAGAACACTTGCCATCTGTAGAACTTTTTGAGGATCTGGGGACCCATGGCAAATCTTTTCAGTCTCCTGAGGGGGAAAATATGTTGTCGTGACCTCTTCACGACTGACTTGGTGTGTTTGGACCATGATAGTTCGTTGGTGATGTGGACACCAAGGAACTTGAAACTCTCGACCTGCTCCACTACAGCCCCGTCGATGTTAATGGGGGCCTGTTCGGCCCACCTTTTCCTGTAGTCCACGATCAGCTCCTTTATCTTGCTTACATTGAGGGAGAGGTTGTTGTCCTGGCACCACACTGCCAGGTCTCTGACCTCCTCCCTATATGCTGTCTCATCGTTGTCGGTGATCAGGCCTACCACTGTTGTGTCGTCAGCAAACTTAATGATGGTGTTGGAGTTGTGTTTGGCCACGCAGTCGTGGGTGAACAGGGAGTACAGGAGGGGACTAAGCACGCACCCCTGAGAGGCCCCAGTGTTGAGGATCAGCATGGCAGATGTATTGTTGCCTACCCTTACCACATGGGGGCGGCCCGTCAGGAAGTCCAGGATCCAGTTGCAGAGGTAGGTGTTTAATCCCAGGGTCCTTAACTTAGTGATGAGCTTGGAGGGCACTGTGGTGTTGAACGAATTGGAGTGGGTCCAGAGTGTCTGGGATGATGGTGTTAATGTGAGCCATGACCAGCCATTCAAAGCATTTCTTGGCTACAGATATGAGTGCAACGGGGCGTTAGTAATTTAGACAGGTTACCTTGGCGTTATTGGGCACAGGGACTATGGTGGTCTGCTTGAAACATGTACAGTGGGGAGAACAAGTATTTGATACACTGCCGATTTTGCAGGTTTTCCTACTTACAAAGCATGTAGAGGTCTGTAATTTTTATCATAGGTACACTTCAACTGTGAGAGACGGAATTTAAAATCCAGAAAATCACATTGTATGATATTTAAGTAATTAATTTGCATTTTATTGCATGACATAAGTATTTGATCACCTACCAACCAGTAAGAATTCCGGCTCTCACAGACCTGTCCGTTTTTCTTTAAGAAGCCCTCCTGTTCTCCACTCATTACCTGTATTAACTGCACCTGTTTGAACTCGTTACCTGTATAAAAGACACCTGTCCACACACTCAATCAAACAGACTCCAACCTCTCCACAATGGCCAAGACCAGAGAGCTGTGTAAGGACATCAGGGATAAAATTGTAGACCTGCACAAGGCTGGGATGGGCTACAGGACAATAGGCAAGCAGCATGGTGAGAAGGCAACAACTGTTGGCGCAATTATTAGAAAATGGAAGAAGTTCAAGATGACGGTCAATCACCCTCGGTCTGGGGCTCCATGCAAGATCTCACCTCGTGGGGCATCAATGATCATGAGGAAGGTGAGGGATCAGCCCAGAACTACACGGCATGACCTGGTCAATGACCTGAAGAGAGCTGGGACCACAGTCTCAAAGAAAACCATTAGTAACACACTACGCCGTCATGGATTAAAATCCTGCAGTGCACGCAAGGTCCCCCTGCTCAAGCCAGCGCATGTCCAGGCCTGTCTGAAGTTTGCCAATGACCATCTGGATGATCCAGAGGAGGAATGGGAGAAGGTCATGTGGTCTGATGAGACAAAAATAGAGCTTTTTGGTCTAAACTCCACTCGCCGTGTTTGGAGGAAGAAGGAGGATGAGTACAACCCCAAGAACACCATCCCAACCGTGAAGCATGAAGGTGGAAACATCATTCTTTGGGGATGCTTTTCTGCAAAGGGGACAGGACGACTGCACCGTATTTAGGGGAGGATGGATGGGGCCATGTATCGCGAGATCTTGGCCAACAACCTCCTTCCCTCAGTAAGAGCATTGAAGATGGGTCGTGGCTGGGTCTTCCAGCATGACAACGACCCGAAACACACAGCCAGGGCAACTAAGGTGTGGCTCCGTAAGAAGCATCTCAAGGTCCTGGAGTGGCCTAGCCAGTCTCCAGACCTGAACCCAATAGAAAATCTTTGGAGGGAGCTGAAAGTCCGTATTGCCCAGCGACAGCCCCGAAACCTGAAGGATCTGGAGACGGTCTGTATGGAGGAGTGGGCCAAAATCCCTGCTGCAGTGTGTGCAAACCTGGTCAAGACCTTCAGGAAACGTATGATCTCTGTAATTGCAAACAAAGGTTTCTGTACCAAATATTAAGTTCTGCTTTTCTGATGTATCAAATACTTATGTCATGCAATAAAATGCAAATGAATTACTTAAAAATCATACAATGTGATTTTCTGGATTGTTGATTCCGTCTCTCACAGTTGAAGTGTACCTATGATAAAAATTACAGACCTCTACATGCTTTGTAAGTAGGAAAACCTGCAAAATCGGCATTGTATCAAATACTTGTTCTCCCCACTGTAGATATTACAGACTGGGTCAGGGAGATGTTGAAAATGTCAGTGAAGACACTTGCCAACTGGTCAGTGCATGCGCTGAGTACACGTCCTGGTTATCCGTCTGGCCCTGTGGCCTTGTGTATATTAACCTGTTTTAAGGTCTTCCTCACTTCGGCTACATATGCAGGATTTACCGTGAGTGCAGTCTCCTTGAATGTCAATCGCGCTATAACACTGATCTTCTGTGCTACGGATTGAATCGAGCCATTAAGCTCCAGCCTCAGCCCCTCTCACCTCAATCCCACAGCCCAGCTGAGACACACCATTCTGGGGCACGGTTCTACCCCTGTGGGGGTGTTTGTGGTGCTGGTGGTGGTGGAGGTGGTGTGTAGGGAATACAAACCAAAACCTTTTTCCAGTTCCCCATTGTGAATCCCCCTCCGTTCCCAAATCCCAAGAATAGTATTTTTAAACACAAAAGCTCCCACCCTCTTATTCCTTCCACATGGTTATTAATAAATATTTATGCCTCTAACTCCGTGGAGTGATGGCTTTGGATGAGCTGCAATGAATAATACATTAAATGCATCTGATGAAGTGCCATCTACTGTAATTGTGCCTGTGTGTGTGTGTGTGTGTGTGTGTGTGTGTGTGTGTGTGTGTGTGTGTGTGTGTGTGTGTGTGTGTGTGTGTGTGTGTGTGTGTGTGTGTGTGTGTGTGTGTGTGTGTGTGTGTGTGTGTGTGTGTGTGTGTGTGTGTGTGTGCCTCCAATAAGCAGTGATCATGCAAACAGACGGAGGAGTACTAAGCAGAGTGTAAGCTGTGATGGGGGAGAATCCGCAGCGGTTTCTCTGTTCTCAATCTTAAACTCCACACACACACACTCTCTCTCTTTCTCTACACGTCTACTCCCAGAGCTAACCAGAGGGACGATACACATCACCACCACACTGCAGAAGAAGAAGAGGAGAGGAGTGTCTCTCCACGTCGAGGCATCACACTGTAGAAGAAGAGGAGAGGAGTGTCTCTCCACGTCGAGGCATCACACTGTAGAAGAAGAGGAGAGGAGTGTCTCTCCACGTCGAGGCATCACACTGTAGAAGAAGAGGAGAGGAGTGTCTCTCCACGTCGAGGCATCACACTGTAGAAGAAGAGGAGAGGAGTGTCTCTCCACGTCGAGGCATCACACTGTAGAAGAAGAGGAGAGGAGTGTCTCTCCACGTCGAGGCATCACACTGTAGAAGAAGAGGAGAGGAGTGTCTCTCCACGTCGAGGCATCACACTGTAGAAGAAGAGGAGAGAAGTGTCTCTCCACGTCGAGGCATCACACTGTAGAAGAAGAGGAGAGAAGTGTCTCTCCACGTCGAGGCATCACACTCATTCTATGATAATACCCATATACCATGGTAATAATACACAAATCTCAAGAGGAGTCCAACTTTATGAAACCCGTCATGTGGGAAGACAATGAAATAGTGCTCTCTCTCCAATCGCCTCTCTTTGTATCTGAGCCGGAGTACACTTCTGCAACATGACTACATTTTGACTCCTGGGCTATCCTAAAGACAGTGAACTATACACTAACATTCATATTCCATACGTCTATGGGGTTGTTATAATCTAACCCTTGTAGTGGTGCTTTGATATGGTGAACAAGAGTCCAGCACCCGGACTAATACGACACCATTTCTGTCCAACAAGCTCTCACAGTCTCCCTGCAGAGTCAGACATTCAAACCCTTGTCCATAAACTTCACATTTTGAAGGTTAAATGTAGCCGTTAATTCCGAATGGTTAAGTTAAGGTTTAAGGTTTGGGATAGGGATAGGGTTCAAACAAAAAACAAAAAACGAGTGCCTATCACTGGGATTGAACGCCCATCCACAACGCTCTAGCAAAGCACAAGCCTACTTGGGGAGATTCTCGTTTGGGCAAAAGACTGTCCTCCATCCTCTCTCCTCCGTCCACTCTCCCCTCCTCCATTGCCACCTTTCATCAAGGATACTCATGTGTATCCTACCATGGAAGAGTTTTGAAATCTGCCAGAGGACCCTCTCATTTCAAGCAAGTGCATTTCCCTCCACCTTCACTCTCCTCGCCGACTCTCCTCGATTACTTTGACCTTTTTCAAAAGGAGGCGAGAGAGGACGGAGGAGAGAGGACACAGGAGGGGAGCAAATCTAATTGATAAAAGGCATTGATGATAATAGTGCTCACCGTTGCACCTAGTGGCCGGTTCTGACGTCATCTCCTGACGTCTTGCTTACCTGGACAGACGTCTAATTTCGCATGTGGATTTGAGCGATTCCTCTGCTCTGTGATCCCAGTGACATCATCCCAGCACTCCAACATTCCATCACATACAGTACAGTACTATAGTAATAATTCCTGTGTGACCAATAGGTCAGTGGTTTTCAAACCGCCCCCAGCCGTTTCACAATGTTCTTGTAGCCCTGAACTGGAGAGGTTTGAGAACCTCTGCTCTAGACCAGGCTATAATACTGTAGTACTAATTCCTGTTGGTCCTCTAGACCAGGCTATAGTACTGTAGTACTAATTCCTGTTGGTCCTCTAGACCAGGCTATAGTACTGTAGTACTAATTCCTGTTGGTCCTCTAGACCAGGCTATAGTACTGTAGTACTAATTCCTGTTGGTCCTCTAGACCAGGCTATAGTACTGTAGTACTAATTCCTGTTGGTCCTCTAGACCAGTGTCAAGAATGCTGTAGGTGGGTGTAGTGGTGGAATCAAACGCAGGACACCGAAGTATAGTCCAAAAGACTTTAGTCAATCTCCAACAAGGAAAAAATACAAAACAGACTTGCCCGAAGGCGAAATTACGCACGAAGGCGAACAAAACAAAAGGCGCACTAAACAGGTGCGATAAACGCTCCAACGCAGTGGAGGAAAGCTCAACCGAGCGAAAATGCAAAATACCAGCCCAACACACGACAGACCTAAATCAATAACACACAACACTAGACAAACACAACGAGAAACTTATAGGACACTAATTACGCTAAACGAGAACAGGTGTCACAACATACAGACAAAAGCAAACGAACATGAAACATACAACGGTGGCAGCTAGTATTCCGGAGACAACGTACGCCGAAGCCTGCCCGAACAAGGAAGAGAGGCAGCCTCGGCCGAAACCGTGACAGTACCCCCCCCTTGACGCGCGGTTCCAGACGTGCGCCGACTCCGGCCTCGGGGACGACCCGGAGGACGCGGAGCAGGGTGCGTCGGGTGGCCACGATGGAATTCCGTCAGGAGAGACGGGTCCAAAATGTCTCTCCTCGGCACCCAGCACCGCTCCTCCGGACCGTACCCCTCCCACTCCACTAGATATTGGAGACCCCACATCCGACGTCTCGAATCCAAGATGGACCTCACGGAGTACGCCGGTGCCCCCTCGATGTCCAATGGGGGCGGAGGAGTCTCCCTGATCTCACTTTCTTGGAGTGGGCCAGCTACCACCGGCCTGAGAAGGGACACATGGAACGAGGGGTTAATACTTTTATATTCAACAGGTAGTTGTAATTTGTAACACACCTCGTTCAACCTTCCCAGGACTTTAAATGGCCCTACAAACCGCCGACCCAGTTTCCGACAGGGCAGGCGGAGGGGCAGGTTTCTGGTAGAGAGCCAGACTCGATCACCAGGTGCGTACACCGGTCCCTCACTGCGGTGGAGATCGGCGCTCGCCTTATGACATCGGAGGGCCCGCTGCAGGTGGACGTGTGCAGCGTTCCATGTCTCCTCCGAGCGCCGCGCCCACTCATCCACCGCAGGAGCCTCGATCTGGCTCTGCTGCCAAGGTGCCAGAACCGGCTGGTAACCTAACACACATTGGAAAGGGGTTAGGTTAGTGGAGGAATGGCGTAGGGAATTCTGGGCCATTTCGGCCCAGGGAACGTACCTTGCCCACTCCTCCGGCCGGTCCTGGCAGTATGTTCTAAGAAACCTACCCACATCCTGGTTCACACGTTCCACCTGCCCATTACTCTCCGGGTGGTAACCCGAGGTGAGGCTCACCGAGACCCCCAACCGCTCCATAAAAGCTCTCCAGACTCTGGAGGTAAATTGGGGACCTCGATCAGACACAATATCCTCGGGTACCCCGTAGTGCCGGAACACATGGGTGAATAGGGCTTCGGCCGTTTGCAGGGCGGTAGGAAGGCCCGGCATGGGGAGCAAACGACAGGCCTTAGAAAACCGGTCCACAACGACCAGTATAGTGGTATTTCCCTGTGAAGGAGGAAGGTCAGTAAGGAAATCCACCGAGAGGTGGGACCATGGTCGTTGTGGAATGGGCAGGGGTAGTAACTTACCCCTAGGCAGATGTCTAGGCGCCTTACACTGGGCGCACACCGAGCAGGAGGAAACATAAACCCTCACATCCCTTGCCAACGTGGGCCACCAGTACTTGGTACTAAGACAGTGCACTGTCCGGCCGATACCCGGGTGTCCAGAGGAGGGTGACGTGTGAGCCCAATAGATCAATCGATCCCGAACCTCGAGCGGAACGTACTTCCGACCCTCCGGGCATTGCGGTGGACTAGGGTTGGTGCGTAACGCCCGCTCGAGCTCAGCATCGACCTCCCACACTACCGGTGCCACCAGACACGACTCCGGCAGTATGGGAGTGGGCTCCACGGACCTCTCTTCCGTGTCATACCGCCGAGACAGCGCATCTGCCTTACCGTTCTGTGACCCAGGGATGTACGTGATCTTAAATGTAAACCGGGTCAAAAACATATTCCATCTTGCCTGCCGAGGGTTTAGCCTCCTCGCTGCCCGGATGTACTCCAGGTTACGGTGGTCCGTCAAAATGAGGAAAGGGTGTTGAGCCCCCTCAAGCCAGTGCCTCCACACCTTTAGGGCCTGTACCACGGCTAACAGCTCCCTGTCCCCTACGTCATAGTTTCGCTCCGCCGGACTGAGCTTCTTGGAATAAAAGGCACAGGGGCGGAGTTTAGGTGGCGCGCCTGACCGTTGTGAAAGCACGGCTCCTATACCGGCCTCAGACGCGTCCACTTCTACTTGAAATGGTAAAGAGGGATCCGGATGCGCCAGCACCGGGGCCGAGGTAAACAGGTCCTTCAGCCTCCCAAACGCCCTGTCCGCCTCGGCAGACCACTGCAGACGCACCGGACCCCCCTTCAAAAGAGACGTGATGGGAGCTGCCACCTGTCCAAAACCCCGGATAAACCTCCAGTAGTAATTCGCAAACCCCAAAAACTGCTGCACCTCTTTCACAGTGGTTGGTGTTTGCCAATTACGCACGGCTGACACCCGGTCTACCTCCATCTTCACCCCTGACGCAGACAACTGATACCCCAAAAAGGAGACGGACTCCTGGAAAAACAGACACTTCTCTGCCTTAACATACAGGTCGTGCTCCACCAGCCTCCGCAACACTCTGCGCACCAGGGCCACATGCTCGACACGGGTAGGCGAGTACACGAGAATGTCATCTATGTACACAACGACCCCCTGCCCCTGCATGTCCCTGAAGATCTCATCCACGAATGATTGGAAAACTGACGGAGCGTTCATCAACCCGTATGGCATGACAAGATACTCGTAATGGCCCGAGGTGGTACTAAAGGCTGTCTTCCATTCATCGCCCTCCCTGATGCGCACCAAGTTGTACGCGCTCCTGAGATCTAATTTAGTGAAGAAACGCGCCCCATGCAAGGACTCAGTCATGGTCGCAATCAGCGGGAGTGGATAACTGTACTTCACCGTGATCTGATTGAGACCACGGTAATCGATGCACGGGCGTAAACCACCATCCTTCTTCTTCACAAAAAAGAAACTCGAGGACGCAGGGGAAGTGGAAGGCCGTATGTATCCTTGTCTCAGAGATTCGTCTATGTAAGTCTCCATAGCTTTTTTCTCCTCCTGAGACAGAGGATACACATGGCTCCGTGGGAGCGCAGCTCCTGCCTGGAGGTCTATCGCACAATCTCCCTGCCTATGGGGTGGCAACCGCGTCGCCCTCGACTTACTAAACGCGATAGCCAAATCCCCATACTCAGGGGGAACGTGCAATGCGGGCACATGGTTTGGACTCTCCACCGAGGTAGCCCCTACGGAAACGCCCAAACATCGACCCACACACTGGGCAGACCACTCCATCAGAGCCCTCTCCTGCCACGAAATAGATGGGTTATGGGTACTCAACCAGGGCATGCCCAGCACCACCGGATACGCAGGCGAGTCAATCAGAAATAGCTGAATCATCTCCTGATGACCCCCCTGCGCACACATCCTAAGTGGCGCAGTGACTTCCCTGATCAAGCCCGCACCCAACGGACGGCTATCTAGGGCATGAACGGGGAAAGGGACATCAACAGGAAGAAGGGGAATCCCTAAGGCTAAACAAAACTTCTTATCAACAAAATTCCCAGCCGCGCCTGAATCTACCAGCGCCTTATGCTGGGAATGAGGTGCTACCTGTGGAAAACTCACAGGTATACAGAAATGTGCAACAGAGAGCTCTGGGTGAGTGGGGCGCCTACTCACCTGGAAGGAATCCCCAGTGCGGGACCTGTCGTCCTCTCCCCTAGGAGGCCATCCCCAGCACCTAGCCGCGGTGTGTCCTCCCCGACCACAGTTGGTGCAGGAGATGGACCCCCTAGTAAGCCGACCCCTCCTCTCTCTAGCGCCAGCGCCCCCGAGCTCCATGGGGCACGGCTCGGAGGCGCTGGAGGGTGAAATGGACGGACCCCCCTCGGGACGTCCGCGGGTAGCTAGCAGGTTATCCAGCCTGATGGACATGTCGACCAACTGGTCGAACGAGAGGCTGGTGTCCCTACAGGCCAGCTCCCGACGGACGTCCTCTCGTAGACTACATCTGTAGTGATCGACGAGAGCCCGCTCATTCCACCCTGCATCTGCCGCTAGAGTACGGAATTCGAGGGCGAACTCCTGGGCACTCCTCCTCCCCTGCCGGAGGAAGACCAGACGCTCCCCCGCCGCTTTCCCCTCCGGGGGATGGTCAAACACCGCCCTGAAGCGGCGGGAGAACTCGTCGTATGTGATGGTGTCCGCGTCGATCCTCCTCCACTCCGCGTTGGCCCATTCCAACGCCTTCCCGGAAAGGCAGGAGATCAGGGCGGACACGCTCTCATGTCCCGAGGGCGCCGGGTGCACGGTGGCCAGGTACAGCTCCACCTGGAGAAGGAATCCCTGACACCCGGCCGCGGTCCCATCGTAGGCCCTCGGGAGCGAGAGTCGGACTCCTCGGGGTTCCGGTGCGGGAATGGGCTGACTGGCCGATGGTGCTGGCAGGGAGGATGGTGGTGGAGGCGTCCCCCAGCCTCGGATGGTGGTGATCACCTCCTGCAGTGCGGTCCCCATCTGCAGGATCTGGTTACTTTGTTCCCGGACCTTGTCCTCCAGCGTCGCCTGGGCTGCTGCGGCTCCTGCTGATTCCATTCTTCAAGGTGTGTTATTCTGTCAAGAATGCTGTAGGTAGGTGTAGTGGTGGAATCAAACGCAGGACACCGAAGTATAGTCCAAAAGACTTTAGTCAATCTCCAACAAGGAAAAAATACGAAACAGACTTGCCCGAAGGCGAAATTACGCACGAAGGCGAACAAAACAAAAGGCGCACTAAACAGGTGCGATAAACGCTCCAACTCAGTGGAGGAAAGCTCAACCGAGCGAAAATGCAAAATACCAGCCCAACACACGACAGACCTAAATCAATAACACACAACACTAGACAAACACAACGAGAAACTTATAGGACACTAATTACGCTAAACGAGAACAGGTGTCACAACATACAGACAAAAGCAAACGAACATGAAACATACAACGGTGGCAGCTAGTATTCCGGAGACAACGAACGCCGAAGCCTGCCCGAACAAGGAAGAGAGGCAGCCTCGGCCGAAACCGTGACAACCAGGCTATAATGCTGTATTACTAATTCCTGTTGGTCCTCTAGGCCAGGCTATAATACTGTAGTACTAATTCCTGTTGGTCCTCTAAACCAGGCTATAATACTGTAGTACTAATTCCTGTTGGTCCTCTAGACCAGGCTATAATACTGTAGTACTAATTCCTGTTGGTCCTCTAGACCAGGCTATAATACTGTAGTACTAATTCCTGTTGGTCCTCTAAACCAGGCTATAATACTGTAGTACTAATTCCTGTTGGTCCTCTAGACCAGGCTATAATACTGTAGTACTAATTCCTGTTGGTCCTCTAGGCCAGGCTATAATACTGTAGTACTAATTCCTGTTGGTCCTCTAAACCAGGCTATAATACTGTAGTACTAATTCCTGTTGGTCCTCTAGACCAGGCTATAATACTGTAGTACTAATTCCTGTTGGTCCTCTAGACCAGGCTATAATACTGTAGTACTAATTCCTGTTGGTCCTCTAAACCAGGCTATAATACTGTAGTACTAATTCCTGTTGGTCCTCTAGACCAGGCTATAATACTGTAGTACTAATTCCTTTTGGTCCTCTAGGCCAGGCTATAATACTGTAGGACTAATTCCTGTTGGTCCTCTAGGCCAGTAGATTTGAAGAGAAAGCTCTTTTATATCCCTTTATTGATCTGGATGTCTTTGTGTGGCCTCAGTCCATTGATCAGACCTGGCTTAGGGCTCTCACACACACACACACACACGCACACGCGCACACAGACACACACACACATGCACACACTTCCTTTAAAGGCCCTCAGAGAGAAGAGAAATACTGCAGCAGAAGATTATAGTGACAACATGAATCTTCTTAGCTATGGATTACAATTAGGGTTAATAGATGTTGTTGTGACGTTAGAGCTGGTTGGTTTGGTCAGTCATAGAAATAACATTACTAGAATAGATCATTGTGGTAATCATATTACTAATACTATTTATTTTAGTATCTCTATGTGGTAACTAAGAAGGTTACCCAAAAAAAACAGACGCTTCTTTTTAGCCTGATATTTATTACAGTTATGAAGGAATTGTTATTTTATTCATGTGTTTTAATTGTGAATGTTGGTTTTGTCGTACATGGCTAACAATTCTTATTACAAGTATTTAATTTTAATGTAACATTTTATTTTGTTTATGATATCTCTTCACCAGATAACCAACGTTAAAGCAACACCTCCCAACATATTAATGCAGCACCACACAGGAGTTATGCCATAATGCCTGCAGGAGATTTGACGTGAAAGCAGCTGTTTATGCCTCCACTCCGTCCCTATTCTAAAGCCAGTCAATAGCAGATTATGGTAATGTGAACGCTAACCAACGGGAAGACTGGCTCAAGGTATCCATTCCACTGCAGTTATATCTAACCATGGAAACATGTAGAAAGAGAGTCAAGCTAGATCTTCCTATGAACATGTAGGCTACACACACAAACACGCATGGAAACACACACACACACACACACACACACACACAACACACAGACGAACAAACATACACACACAGGGCGTGCACACACACACACGCTGTCGATGACTCAACAGGAGAAATACATAATCGTTCCCTCAACGTCAGCCATTTTCCTTCTACACCATCTATTCTGTTCTGTGTGTTCTCTCACCTTTACTAGTCCCCCAACCCCAACCGTTACACTCCCTAAAGCCCTACTCTGTCTCCCTCAGCAGGTGTTGGGGAGGGGGGATGCAGGGGGTGAGGGTAGGGGGAGGCAGGGGGAGGGCTGGAGGAAGTGGGTGGTCATATAGGTTGCATCCCAAATGGCACCCTATTCCCTATATAGGCCCTATGAGCCTTGGTCAAAAGTGGTGCACTAAATAGGGCATAGGGTCCCATTTGGGGTGCAAGCCATACAGGCCTTAGCCCCGCTGATGAGTACCTCCCTCATCCGGTGGAGCTCCATTCATCCACAGGCACAAAGAGCCATTCAGCCACTGCCTCTAACTGCCTTTAACCGTCATAGCCCACAACTGCCCAGGCTTATTCACACACACACACAGACACACATACAGATGCACACACACACACACGCACGCAAGCACACACACACACACACACACAGACACACCCAGATGCACACACACAGACAGATGAAGAAATGCACACACACACGGATGAACTTTCATTCATACCCACACTAAGCAGGTCATCATAAAGTCAAGATTACAAATTGTATTGTAATGTTAATCTTTTCTACATCCTCTTGAAGCAAAGACACAGAGAGAAATGGCGTCCCTGTCTAATGTACATCACCTTTTCCAGAGTCATTGTTTATGCCTGTTATTTACATTTTAGTCATTTAGCAGACGCTCTTATCCAGAGCAACATACACGAGCAATTAGGGTTAAGTGTTCAAGGGCACTTCGACAAATGTTTCACCTAGTCGGCTCAGGATTATGCTCTAACCATTAGGCTACATGATGCGTGTCACATCAAAGCCTGGCTGTCTCAGCTAACAGGATCTGATCTGTCCCTTCATGTCAGGGAGGAGCGGGATCACTGCTCCCTCACCACAATCTGGGAATGTGTTGTCATCACAGCGGCTGCCAATACCCAGCTCAGCTCAAGGGTTGTTTAGCACAAAAAATTGTTTAGAAATTCAAGTGGCCGTTAAAAGCCTCAGACAAGCTAGGTTTCCATCCAATTGTTGACAGATCTTCATGTGAATATTCTCAAATCTGCCTAAAACAATATGTGCATTTCCCCACCAGATATGTTTCCATCAAATCTAATTGTTGCAGGTAAAAGGCTGTGCCTGATGAAGTACTGCACATAAAAATAACTTATGCAAGGTTAAATTCCCTTATACCGAATAAAAAATACAAGTTAAATGGGTTTCCCATCACATTTTCAACTCTACTGATGGTTTCCTCACAACAAAATGGCATTATATAGGGAGTGTGCCCACTCTGGTATTGGCATGTGCGCTCTAGCCAACAGCAGATACAGTGCAGGTATAGACTACATGATGACATTATTATGGACAAAAGAGAGAGATATTTTTATTTGTCAAAAGGCAGCCAAGCATCAATTATCATGTCACCAGAATAAGACCCTCAATATTTATTGGAAAGGAGCATCAAGCTCATCACCGTGCACTTTCACCACCCTGTGAAGTTCATCATAACTTATTTAATTGGTAGCCTAATAAACTGCATGCTTTCCTGACGAGATCGCGTGACTCCAAGTTTACTTCAATATGATGTTTATTCTATCAAAATTTGCACATAGAAGTGTTTCCACCGACATTTTCTCGCATAATTTATTTTATCGACACGAAAAGATCCCACCGTATTATGTTTTGTCAACATTTGGGAAGTTTACTAAAACATGTTCTGTTTCCATCAGGCCTGTCATGACCTTTTTTATCCGACCAGTACTTTACTCACCTAAAGGGGTTGGATGGAAACCCGGTTTGTGACACAAATGTGATGGGTCAAAATGTGACATACAAAAAACCCTTGGGGCATAAATGACAGGGAGATGAACACCATTTGTGAAAGCATACACATTTCACATTTCTGGCTCAAGTTTGAATGGGAATTCCTCATGAAAGTGTTCATTTAGTTTAAGATGAGGAAAAATACACTCCCCCTAATCTCCAGCTGTGTCAGCTATGACGTAGGCTACATTAAAGCAGTTATGACAGGGGTAATGACATTCCTACATGACATCATTGTGTAATGGTTCCATTGACTGTTCTGATAAACATGCTGTATCTTCCCCCTCGTGCCGTATTTGTGTGTGTGTGTGTGTGTGTGTGTGTGTGTGTGCGTGTGTGTGTGTGTGCGTGTGTGTGTGTGTGTGCGTGCGTGCGTGCGTGCGTGCGTGTGTGTGTGTGTGTGTGTGGCCTACCATGTTCACTTCTGTCTTCATTCACAGAGCTACATCATTACTAAGGCCATGATGGGATTGTTTACGTTTCATTAGAGCGCAGTATCTAAGACCGTAGTCTGAGAGATGGGGGTGAGGGGGGTGAGGAAGATGAGGAGGTAAACCTTATTTGGAGTGTGAGGAGGGGGTAGTCCTTGTTAGTTATTGCTGGAGAGAGGGATATGGACACAGACAGTAGGGTAGGCTAAACCATGTCCCTGTCCATCCAACTGATGATCTACACTACATTGTCATCTAAGGATGGACATTTATAAGATCCTTCCCATATAAGTGTATGGAAGCAGTGCACCCATATTTCAAATGTATGGCTCTGTAGTTTGAATAGGAATCCCTCATGAGCTGTTATGGTCATAGTGCATTAGATATCATATTTTACAGTCATGTTGCATTAGATATCATGTGTTACAGTCATATTGCATTAGATATCATGTGTTACAGTCATATTGCATTAGCTATCATATGTTACAGTCATATTGCATTAGATATCATGTGTTACAGTCATATTGCATTATATATCATGTGTTGTCATATTGCATTATATATCATATGTTACAGTCATACTGCATTAGATATCATGTGTTACAGTCATATTGCATTAGATATAATGTGTTACAGTCATACTGCATTAGATATCATGTGTTACAGTCATACTGCATTAGATATCATGTGTTACAGTCATACTGCATTAGATATAATGTGTTACAGTCATACTGCATTAGATATCATGTGTTACAGTCAAATGGCATTAGATATCATATGTTACAGTCATATTACATTAGATATCATATGTTACAGTCATAGTGCATTAGATATCATGTGTTACAGTCATATTGCATTAGATATCATGTGTTACAGTCAAATGGCATTAGATATCATATGTTACAGTCATATTACATTAGATATCATATGTTACAGTCATATTGCATTAGATATCATATGTTACAGTCATATTGCATTAGATATCATATGTTACAGTCATATTGCATTAGATATCATTTGTTATGGTCATATTGCATTAGATATCATATGTTACAGTCATATTGCATTAGATATCATATGTTACAGTCATATTGCATTAGATATCATATGTTACAGTCATATTACATTAGATATCATATGTTACAGTCATATTGCATTAGATGTAATTTGTTAAGGTCATATTGCATTAGATATCATATGTTACAGTCATATTGCATTAGATATCATGTGTTACAGTAATATTGCATTAGATATCATGTGACTTAAAACACATCAACGGTTTCCTTTTCTTGTCAAAAGGGAACTGTGTCTCTATGAGGCAGAGATCAGAGGAAAAGTATGTGAAACAGAATAAAAACGCTCTTTAAATTCAAGTCTTGTCTCAGAGTAGGAACAAAACACAGAGACAACACGGTTATCAATGTCTGAAGACTCTGCCGGTGAAACTGAATGTTGCACTTCAAGCAGTCCTGAGGAGACTAGTGTGGAAAGAGAGAGTTGTCAGGGAGGAGAATCTATTGGGTATGTTTCATCTGGTGCCAGCACCCAGCTGCATAGGCCTGATGCACATTTAAGAGTGCCCAACATGGAGCACCTGGGATATAGCCTACCTTTAGACTTACCAACAAGATAAATAAATAAAAACTCAAGGGCACCTTGGTGTTTAAAATCGCAAAAGTTAAGGTTGGCACACACAAAAATAAACATAACTCCAGAAATGAAGTTATTTTTCGTTTTTATGTTTTTTTCTTGATTTTCAGCAGACTGGGGGGTTAATTGGGCAACCAGATCACCTTGGTCTTTAAAACATGTTACAAAATCGCGTCAGTGACTGCATCTGTTAAGGGAAGGTGACTGTGACACTACTGCTAAAACGATTAGGTTAAATATGATTTGATTTGGGCATCAACAGAGCAGACAGGCTGTGCGATGACGACACGTGATCGATTCGTTGGTTGATGTACTTACAAGAGATAACGTCTTAACTGCTTTGACCGGTGACAGCCATTGATCCGCGGTGCTTTGCAATAAACTATAAATCCTCCTTCCTACGCGCCTGAGTGTCACCTTACACGCTCGCCCCCGTGTAAATGAGCTCATCCATAAAGAAGATGATGTCCAAGGGTGAACAAATGAAAGGTCTACTATGCAATATTTCTCCTACAGTGTTCCATTCATTAGAACCCTGATTTAGAGGTATTCCTGAAACGCACAGAGACTACCTTATGAAGTTGAGTGAGTCACGGCGGTTGGAGCCATTTGAGCGGTATGGCGTAGTAGGCTAGGCTACTGTAATGAGAAAGCGAACCTGAGCCGCGCGCTTAACACTTTAATGAAGTAGCTGGTGCCAGCTGAAGCTAAACGAATACAAATCCGTCGCTTATTAGGAACAGGGCTTTGTGGGAACAGGTTTCTCCTGAATGTCGGTGGGAAAGGGGGGCTGGTTGATCTGCGCTAACGCAAGATCATATTTCAAGCGCAGGAAGCGCATGTTGGCTTGTGTAGGCTAAATGGGGGAAGGGTGTCAAAAATTAATACTTCTTTACAAATATATAACCACTTTGTTGCGTCTGTTTCTATTGTGTGTAGCCTACATGGATACTACGGATATGGGTAGATTTGTCCGAAAAATCTGTTCATTGCACTCTGACGAGAGAGAGCGAGAGAGAAAGCGATGCACAAAAGCACACATTCTCGGACCCTCTTTACAGTGAGAGAATAACCAGCTGTAAATGCATATATGATATCTCCATCTATCAATGACAGACACATCTAAATAGAAGGCTAATAATTTCAGGACAAGCGTTGGCCAGTGATCTCGATGAGCAGGAGGACAACAACAGATTGATCGTATGAATAAATAACCCATGAGGCAAACTGAGAAATAACTGGGAAGGATGGGTGGAATGGGGAGACCAGAGACCGTGGAGAAAAGGCTAAACTTACAGGCATATGTCATTGAGAAGCTGTTGCCCATCTTGACCATATCCACCTGCGGCACCAGTTTGGGGATATCCTGGTGGTGCGAGAGCGCGAACCGAAACACCTCATATTCGTGAGATTCGGTTGGGAATAGTCCCCCTGTGAAAGATACAGAATCAACGGTTATTTATAAAACGTCTCTCTGCAAACAAAACGCTAACACAGAACAGATCAATATTTCCGGACTGTTTTATATGCAAAATATGCAAAATACGTTGAATACAACTTTATAGCCTCAGAAAAGGCATATTTGTCCATACAAATAGGCCTATGCCAAGAAACCAAATGTGTAGCCTAAATAAATAAACAATTCAAATAATTTTGCCAGACTTAAGTTTACGCGTGGGTTTTTCACCTACCTATATTGATGTTACTTGGAAAACTTGAACCCAAGCACATCCCCAGAAAACTGGTGTACAGGAGGGTGAAGCTTCGCTGCATATTTCCTTTTGCATTGGCGAAGAAAAAAGAGCCGAAATCCAAGCATAGGTCTTTCCTTGGTGAGTTAGTGTATACCTCCTCTTCCCCACTCCTTTTTTCCCAGTTGCAGATGCTCTTACAACAACATCGATCCAACGTCGAGAGAGAGCGTTCAACTGCAGTCACTGTCTTCTCTCTCCTCTACTCTCGCTCTTTCTCTCGCGCGCTGCTGATGCCCGAGTGTCCTCCGCTGCTATGATACGGAGCAGTGACTTCAACTCGAGCTCCTACCTACTGAACGCACCCACGAGTCGCGCGCGGAGGGATGTCGCGGGCGCTCTGTTTTTATTTTGTTTTATACACTTGGAATTGGATTCAAACTGTCATAATGGCTATGGTTCCTTGGTTCATCTAGTGTTTTATTAGTGTATCACGTTTTCTTACATTTTAATTTGACATCATTCTACATAATCCACTCAAATGCATCTATGGGGGAATTATGCACCACATAATCTTTGCGTAATTGCACTGTCTACGCATCCGCACCAGTGGCGATTTTAGCATGTAAATCTGGGTGGGGCAAAGTCCAATTTTTGTTGTTGTTGATGGATGCCAGCAAAGCCACTACACAACACAACACTAAGCAATACCTTAATTGCACTAGAACGGTGACAAACGGTGGCCACAAACTGTTAAGGCCTACATAAAGCTGTCCCAACGGCAGAGCATTCCTTTCAGCACCATGGAGTGAATCCTTACCACCGCTACACCTGGCTATCAGCGGAACCTTGTGTGGCAGCGAAACAGTTCATTCAGCCTCATTTACTGCCTTTTAAAAAACCATAGCTGATATGGTTGACTTGCTTAAACAAATGTGGTTACTACTGACTCCTTGTGGATTTGTAAAAACCGCATTCTCCTTCAATAATAACGAAAGCCAAAATTAGTTTTGAGTTTTGAACCATACACAAACATTATTACATTTATCTTCAGTAAATTCATCATGTTTATTCTTATATCATTAACACTTAGCTCTAAGTATAAGCAAGTGCAAGCAAACGAGCTGCGACGAGGTAGGCCTATTCGTTCAGCACTTTCAAAATGGACACTGACAGAAATTCAGTTAGATGTTGAGACCTTATATGTTGAGACCTTAACTTCACTCTACTTTGTCACCACAGAGAGAGAGAGAGAGAGAGCGAGAGAGAGAGAGAGAGAGAGACTCGGTTAGCCTACATTTGAAATATTTTATTAGTCCTATTTTGTCTAAAACGGAAGGAAAATACAATCATGAGGATCCACTTTTATATACAATATACCGACGCACAGACAGCGCATTGCGCAAACAAAACATCCCTCGCAATATCAACTGGAATTGCATGGATCTATTACTGAACTTTTTGTTGAAAATAAATATTTGAATGGAAAGACACTGTCACTGGCAAACATGGTTACAGACCCGACAACATTATATAGTATCTCCACCTCGTCAGTAAAAGCACATGAGCTAATTATAATACACTAATTTAGCAAAACAATGAAATCATTCCAACATTGCCTAAAATGATGAATAAGATACTAATGAGACAGACCTCTATAAGCAATAGGCCTATAACAATTGAGATGTACAAACCATGGCATAAGGGAAGGATGAGCAGATAAGAGGCAATCTGTAATAACATTAATGAGGGAGTTAAGATGGACATAGTCAATGTAACTATTTGTTCAGCACTTTTGAAATGTACAGCTACAGAATTCAGAACATGGGCTGTTCTTACAGTATTCTCCCTGTACACCAAGTCAGAACAGTAGGATAAATAAAGGGGTTATAAAAGCAGACAAAGAAAGCTCTTACTATATTCGATGATGATATTTCTCTAAAACAGGCTAAAGGCTACATATGCACCACCAAGTCAGAACAGTAGGCTAAGTTCTGAGGGGGAAAGGGACCAAATTATTAGGGTGAGGCACATGGGCTATTAACAGCTTACTATACAACATACACTTAGTATTATTTTCTTAGCTACAGTATACATATCTCCCTGGCATATTACATCATTTATGCAGCAGCATACAATACATTTTTGGACTCAAGTTGCTGTGCTGTGCTCACTTGAACAGGAAGGTGGCACAGCGGTCCTTCTTGTGGGCAAATTTTGTCATCAAACTTTGTCATCAAAGTCTGGCGTTCTCTGGATTTATGGTGCTTTCATGACAACTGGGAACTCAGAAAAAAACAAGGTCAAATCATGACGTGATCTTCAGGTCGGAGCTCTAGAAAGAAGCCCGAGTTCCTGACTTGTAATTCCGAGTTGGACGACGTTCAAAACCAATTTTTCCAGTCGGAGATCGTTCTTTTCCGAGTTCCCAGTTGTCTTGAACTCACTGATGTCTGAGATTTCCCAGTTTTCCAGTTGTTTTGAACATGGCAGAAGTCATGCTTGATTGACAGAATGGCTAATGTATTCAACCTTTTCTGGCCCATGGTGTTGCGTGTGAATGTTTATCCTTTTAAGCTTGGAAAAGAGACCCTTTCAGACAGATGTTTTAAATCCTTAAACCCAGACTTGGACCACACACCCTCTCCACCTAATAGCAGGCAGGGGAAACAAAATAGTGATTGCTTTGCAACGCTTGCAGTTAGCCATTGATTCCTTCCAAACCACTCATTGTTGAATTTGCAATTTCCGACTTGTTGTATAATGTTTATGTCCAATGGCCGATGAGCCAATCACTGCGCAACTAGAGAAGATTACCAACACATAAGCTCTGTATTTTCCGCTGGCTGCCCCTCCACCATAGAAAGCACTGAGCTAGGCTGAAACACCTGCATCTTGGAGCTGCCTTACTCAAGAAAGCAAGAAAGAGACCATGTTTGCTTTATTCACTCAATAGGTTTGTTTTTACATTATTTGCAAACTGATACCTGCCCTGAATGACGGATCACCAGTGATCGGCACGTAGGCTATGCCTCGTGTTCTATCCTGCTGGTTTGTATACAAAGGGCCTACACTTCGTTTTATTGTATTGCTTGAGGGGGAGGTCTTCTAATGGCAAAAACATTCATGGTTGTTACCACTTTAATGTTCAGCATTACTATGGGGGAACACAAGCATGACTGTTTGGTTCCTGATAAGGGGTGTGTAATCTGTAAGGTTACCAAAGCAGCTTTTACAGTCAAGTCCTTCCAATTACTTCCTGTTGGACACTGACTGCATCCGAATTGGCACTCTATTTACATTTTAGTCATTTAGAAGACGCTCTTATCCAGAGCGACTTACAGTTAAGTGAGTGCATACATTTTTCATACTGGCCCCCCGTGGGAATCGAACCCACAACCCTGGCGTTGCAAGCGCCATGCTCTACCAACTGAGCTACACTGGGCCTACTCTATTCCCTGCATTGTGCACTACTTTTCACCAGGGGCCCTGGGACGCATCCTATATGTAACTATGTACACTCTCCTATGCCTCCGGATCAGTGCTTCATCTCTATGGATCAACTGCAAGGTTAAACAGCAGCCCTGGTTTCCATGTGGGTGTTGATTGCACTCGGCATTATGGATGTGATGCCCCTGTGCTTGTTTATCAAATGAAGCAGTAAATCCTTCCTTTGACACAATTAGGATTAGGGATAAACTCGTTTATCAGACCCAGCCAAGGCACTTTCTCCTCAGCTAACGGTAAAATTGCTTTCTCCTCAGTTATTGTCTCCAGAAAATGAAGTAGGGTATTAACATATTTTCTCAGACAATGACATCTGGAGAGATTAGGAGGCTTTAAGCTGAAGTAGTTTCCTCTTGTTTCCAATTTAACAGAAATGTTACTGATAAAACCATAGCAAAGTACTTCCCGTCAGAGACACTTCAGTCACAGAGACAATGTAGGAGAGGAGACAAAGTATGATTAGTAATACAAGTTGATGGGTGTTCAACTAATTCCAATGTAAAGACTTTTTATTTAAATGTTTTATTGTCTTACGAAGTATCTGCTAAGTACAATATCAGCTACAAACTTTCAAGACAGAAACATGGTGTTTTCTGCTCCTTCTAGGGAGTTTTTCCTAGCCACTGTGCTTCTGCCTCTGCATTGCTTGGTCCTTGGGATTTTAGGCTGGGTATCTGCAGAGCACTTTATACTGTATATCAAGGACTTTATTATTGTTATTATTGGTCAGGCTGTCTTGTACACATTCACGGCTAAAAGCTGAATTGCAGTATGCAGACAAAAAAGAAGCAAGAAAAATAACAGTTAACAGTTAGCTAGCTGAAGAAAAAAGAAATGGAGAGCATCCAGGTCTCTAGCTCCAGAGAGTGCCTGCTCCTGGTGAAGGCATCTATTCTGCTGGCAGCCGAGTTGGATGCTAGGGACAGGATTGATGATGGTGACAACTGCTGACAACTGCTGATGTCAAAAGGGCTTCATAATCGTTTTTTTATTGATTGATCACATTAGCCTACAATTTTGAAAAAAGACACCAGTGTGTGATCAATGGACAAAGGACTCCCTCAAACCCTAACCATAGGATAGGCCTGCTACACACATACACAACACCATATATGACCTGCTACCTCCCTCTCCAGAGGAATGTTCATGATTCATGTGTCTTTAGCATATCTAATCCACTGTAGAGCAAATCTCACCATATAGCAAAGAAATCAAACAGAGGAAGTGGTAGGGGGAGTATCAACGTAAATACATTACATAACCTGCATAACCTTCTTTCTTTCTGTGTTCTGCCTTCTGTGTTCCGTGGTCTCTTGTGTTCTTTCAAAGTGTAATGAGTTATTTGTACTCTCTGATTTGAAAGTCGTGATAAACGCAAGGGGGAATAAAAATATGATTGGCTAGACCAAACTGGAGAGCTGATGCATATTGTTCTAAGCTAAATGTATGAAAACGAAATAACTGCAATTCACCATACATGTGGTAATAGAATGATTTCACCCCTCCATTTCCTCATTCTATAGAACTCTTTATGAACCCTGTGAATGGAATATAGCCATATATTAAGATTATAATGAGCCAGGTGGTGTTGCTAAATAGGTCATCATTACATTCAAGGTTGTAGGCTATTCTAAGGCTGTCTCAAATGGCACCATATAGTGCACTACTTTTGACCAGGAACTATGTAGCAGCAGTGCACTGTATAAGGAATAGGGTGCCATTTAGGATGCATCCTAGGTAAGGATAGAAGAAGCCATGCTGGTGATATAGCTTGGGTATCGCTGCAATCTGTTAGTCTGTCTGTCTATCTTTCATAGTTCCAGAGGGATAGAGATTGGATAGAGATACCTAGAAAGAAGGAGAGAGAGAGAGAGAAAAACAGAAAGCGAAAAGGAAGAGTGATGGAGGAGAGAGAGAGAAAAACAGGTAGAAATGTGATTTGATTTACTGTAGAGACCAAGTAGGAAAAAAAGAGACAGAAGGACAATGAATCACTTACAACCCTAACCCTGTTGTTAAACCTCCCTCTGTGTTGCCTTTAAAACGGATGGAGGTGGATGTTTCCAACATACAATGTACAAGGTAGGCCAAGGCCTCAATGAGACATGTACAAAACACAACACACTGCACAAATTAAACACAAATAAATCAAATCACGCCATAACCAAACTGGTTCCTGTCTCTTTAAAAAACATTCAACCTGGCTGTTTGGTTTGATTGGCTCTGGATAGATTAGCCTTCGTGTCACAAGCAGGAAGCAGTAATGAATGGAGTCTGATGGTTTTGTCTTGTTATTCACTTTGTCTGAAGGCAGGCGCTCTTGATTACACCACTTGTTGACTGACAGCCAGACGGGGAGGCAGAGGAGGCAGACAGGATGGAAGTGTGTTAGTGGGGCTAGTCTGATTGGACTTGAACGGATGCCTGGGAGCGAGGGATCAATATGGAACCTGGAGGTACGCCGTGCCTGAGTCCGACTCCCTGTCTTAATTGGGAAGAGTTATTGACGGTAAGCTTAATTAATCACCTTGGCAATCGATTGGCCATATCTGTGTCCCAAATGGCACCCTATTCCCTATAGAGTGCACTAGGCTACATTTGGCCAGAGCACTATGGGCCCTGGTCAGAAGTAGTGCACTATTTAGGTTATAGGGTGTAATTTGGGACACAACCCAGGCCTGTTCTGATCCCGTCCAGTGAGGAAGGAATGGATGGATGGATGTTAGATAGATAGAGAACCAGAAGTGTCTCAGACGGGATACACTTATTAGATTTCACTCTTATTAGAAGTGAAGATGAGATGGATGGGTTTGTTTGAGATGCAGAGTGCGTCCCAAATGCATCCTATTTACTGTATATTGCACAGCTTTTGACCAGAGCTGATAGTTGCACACTATAGGGTATAGGGTGCCATTTGGGACCGAACCACATTGTCGTACAGAGGCAACCTTTTATTGTTGTTTTTGAGGTGAGTGAAAAGCTTGACTTGAATAGGTAGAACTGTTTTGTATGGTGATAAATCATTCTGTTTCATACATATTCAGTGGTGTTGTGTATGAATGAGAAAGTACATGCAGAATGATCACAAATCACCAATTACAAACAAAGGAAAGAGATACAGTTCTGCATTTAACTGACAGACAATGGGGGAACGGAGGAGACTCAAACTGGCAGACCTACCTCTATTCATTTTTCTAGAATTTTCAAAGGCTCCATCCATCTCTCTCTGTCTAGCTCTCCACCTCTCTGTCTAGCTCTCCACCTCTCTGTCTAGCTCTCCACCTCTCTGTCTTTCTCTTTCTCTCGCTCTCTCACTCTCTCTCTCTCTCTCCTTTCCCCCTCCCTCCCTCCCTTCTCCCCCTCTCATATGCCGGCTGCATAATTGCCTTTCCGTTCGGCTGCCCGTGGGGGGAAGTTGGGGCCCTCACAACTTCACCTTGGTAATACTGATTGATGGAGTCGATACTCCTCCCCGGTTCCAGAACATCAGGCGTCGCAGCACACAGACATGTCACATTTTCTAGGAACAAATTACAATCGCTGGCCTCGTGATTAATACCCTCTGGGGAAAAGGAAATATTGTGAATACATGTGAACTTGTCTACGAGGACACCGCCAGCGCTGCCCTGTACAACAGAGTGGGTCATGGTGGACGGTAAATGACCAGTGGATGGGCTTTCAGAGTCACAGTATGGACAGTTGAGAGAAAGAAGAGGAAAGTCATAGAGTTGGAGGTAGGTACAGAGGTGGAGGTGGGTACAGAGGTGGAGGTGGGTACAGAGGTGGAGGTGGGTACAGAGGTGGAGGTGGGTACAGAGGTGGAGGTAGGTACAGAGGTGGAGGTAGGTACAGAGGTGGAGGTAGGTACAGAGGTGGAGGTAGGTACAGAGGTGGAGGTAGGTACAGAGGTGGAGGTAGGTACAGAGGTGGAGGTAGGTACAGAGGTGGAGGTGGGTACAGAGGTGGAGGTAGGTACAGAGGTGGAGGTGGGTACAGAGGTGGAGGTAGGTACAGAGGTGGAGGTGGGTACAGAGGTGGAGGTAGGTACAGAGGTGGAGGTAGGTACAGAGGTGGAGGTGGGTACAGAGGTGGAGGTAGGTACAGAGGTGGAGGTGGGTACAGAGGTGGAGGTAGGTACAGAGGTGGAGGTGGGTACAGAGGTGGAGGTAGGTACAGAGGTGGAGGTGGGTACAGAGGTGGAGGTAGGTACAGAGGTGGAGGAGGGTACAGAGGTGGAGGTAGGTACAGAGGTGGAGGTGAGTACAGAGGTGGAGGTAGGTACAGAGGTGGAGGTAGGTACAGAGGTGGAGGTAGGTACAGAGGTGGAGGTGGGTACAGAGGTGGAGGTAGGTACAGAGGTGGAGGTGGGTACAGAGGTGGAGGTAGGTACAGAGGTGGAGGTGGGTACAGAGGTGGAGGTAGGTACAGAGGTGGAGGTGAGTACAGAGGTGGAGGTAGGTACAGAGGTGGAGGTAGGTACAGAGGTGGAGGTAGGTACAGAGGTGGAGGTGGGTACAGAGGTGGAGGTGGGTACAGAGGTGGAGGTGGGTACAGAGGTGGAGGTAGGTACAGAGGTGGAGGTAGGTACAGAGGTGGAGGTAGGTACAGAGGTGGAGGTGGGTACAGAGGTGGAGGTAGGTTCAGAGGTGGAGGTGAGTACAGAGGTGGAGGTAGGTATGGAAGTGGAGGTAGGTACAGAGGTGGAAGTGGAATTAGGTACAAAGGTGGAGGTGGAGGTAGGTACAGAGGTGGAGGTGAGTACAGAGGTATAGGTGAGTACAGAGGTGGAGGTAGGTACGGAAGTGGAGGTAGGTACAGAGGTGGAGGTGGGTACAGAGGTGGAGGTGAGTACAGAGGTGGAGGTGAGTACAGAGGTGGAGGTGAGTACAGAGGTGGAGGTGAGTACAGAGGTGGAGGTGAGTACAGAGGTGGAGGTGAGTACAGAGGTGGAGGTGAGTACAGAGGTGGAGGTGAGTACAGAGGTGGAGGTGGAGGTAGGTACTGAGGTGGAGGTGGAGGTAGGTTCAGAGGTGGAGGTAGGTTCAGAGGTGGAGGTAGGTTCAGAGGTGGAGGTAGGTTCAAGGTGGAGGTAGGTTCAAGGTGGAGGTAGGTACAGAGGTGGAGGTAGGTTCAGAGGTGGAGGTGAGTACAGAGGTGGAGGTAGGTTCAGAGGTGGAGGTGAGTACAGAGGTGGAGGTAGGTACAGAGGTGGAGGTAGGTACAGAGGTGGAGGTAGGTAGAGAGGTGGCAGTGGAGGTAGGTTCAGAGGTGGAGGTAGGTACAGAGGTGGAGGTAGGTACAGAGGTGGAGGTAGGTACAGAGGTGGAGGTAGGTACAGAGGTGGAGGTAGGTACAGAGGTGGAGGTGAGTACAGAGGTGGAGGTGAGTACAGAGGTGGAGGTAGGTACTGAGGTGGAGGTGGAGGTAGGTTCAGAGGTGGAGGTAGATTCAGAGGAAGAGGTAGGTTCAGAGGTGGAGGTAGGTTCAGAGGCGGAGGTAGGTACAGAGGCGGAGGTAGGTACAGAGGCGGAGGTAGGTACAGAGGCGGAGGTAGGTTCAGAGGCGGAGGTAGGTTAGAGGTGGAGGTAGGTTCAGAGGTGGAGGTAGGTTCAGAGGTGGAGGTAGGTTCAGAGGTGGAGGTGGAGGTAGGTACAGAGGTGGAGGTGGAGGTAGGTACAGAGGTGGAGGTGGAGGTAGGTACAGAGGTGGAGGTGGAGGAAGGTACAGAGGTGGAGGTGGAGGTAGGTACAGAGTTGGAGGTAGGTACAGAAATGGAAGTAGGTAAAGTGGTGGAGGTAGGTAAAGAGGTGGAGGTGAGTACAGAGGTGGAGGTAGATACGGAAGTGGAGGGAGGTACAGAGGTGGATGTAGGTACAGAGGTGGATGTAGGTACAGAGGTGGAGGTAGGTACAGAGGTGGAGGTGAGTACAGAGGTGGAGGTGAGTACAGAGGTGGAGGTGAGTACAGAGGTGGAGGTGAGTACAGAGGTGGAGGTGAGTACAGAGGTGGAGGTAAGTAAAGAGGTGGAGGTAGGTACAGAGGTGGAGGTAGGTACAGAGGTGGAGGTAGATACAGAGGTGGCAGTGGAGGTAGGTACTGAGGTGGAGGTGGAGGTAGGTTCAGAGGTGGAGGTGAGTACAGAGGTGGAGGTAGGTTCAGAAGTGGAGGTAGGTACAGAGGTGGAGGTAGGTACAGAGGTGGAGGTGAGTAATGAGGTGGAGGTAGGTACAGAGGTGGAGGTAGGTACAGAGGTGGAGGTAGGTTCAGAGGTGGAGGTAGGTTCAGAGGTGGAGGTAGGTTCAGAGGTGGAGGTAGGTTCAGAGGTGGAGGTAGGTTCAGAGGTGGCGGTAGGTAAAGAGGTGGAGGTGGAGGTAGGTACAGAGGTGGAGGTAGGTTCAGAGGAGGAGGTAGGTTCAGAGGTGGAGGTAGGTTCAGAGGTGGAGGTAGGTTCAGAGGTGGAGGTAGGTACAGAGGTGGAGGTAGGTTCAGAGGTGGCGGTAGGTACAGAGGTGGAGGTAGGTTCAGAGGTGGAGGTAGGTACAGAGGTGGAGGTAGGTACAGAGGTGGAGGTAGGTACAGAGGTGGAGGTAGGTACAGAGGTGGAGGTAGGTTCAGAGGTGGAGGTAGGTTCAGAGGTGGAGGTAGGTTCAGAGGTGGAGGTAGGTTCAGAGGTGGAGGTAGGTTCAGAGGTGGCGGTAGGTAAAGAGGTGGAGGTGGAGGTAGGTACAGATTTGGAGGTAGGTACAGAGGTGGAGGTAGGTACAGAGCTGGAGGTGGAGGTAGGTACAGAGGTGGAGGTGGAGGTAGGTACAGAGGTGGAGGTGGAGGTAGGTACAGAGGTGGAGGTGGAGGTAGGTACAGAGGTGGAGGTGGAGGTAGGTACAGAGGTGGAGGTGGGTACAGAGGTGGCGGTAGGTAAAGAGTTGGAAGTAGGTACAGAGTTGGAGGTAGGTACAGAGGTGGAGGTGGAGGTAGGTACAGAGTTGGAGGTAGGTACAGAGGTGGAGGTGGAGGTAGGTACAGAGGTGGAGGTGGAGGTAGGTACAGAGGTGGAGGTGGAGGTAGGTACATAGGTGGAGGTGGAGGTAGGTACAGAGGTGGAGGTGGAGGTAGGTACAGAGGTGGAGGTGGGTACAGAGGTGGAGGTAGGTAAAGAGTTGGAAGTAGGTACAGAGTTGGAGGTAGGTACAGAGGTGGAGTTGGAGGTAGGTACAGAGGTGGTGGTGGAGGTAGGTACAGAGGTGGAGGTGGAGGTAGGTACAGAGTTGGAGGTAGGTACAGAAATGGAAGTAGGTAAAGTGGTGGAGGTAGGTAAAGAGGTGGAGGTGAGTACAGAGGTGGAGGTAGATACGGAAGTGGAGGGAGCTACAGAGGTGGATGTAGGTACAGAGGTGGAGGTAGGTACAGAGGTGGAGGTAGGTACATAAATGGAAGTAGGTAAAGTGGTGGAGGTAGGTAAAGAGGTGGAGGTGAGTACAGAGGTGGAGGTAGATACGGAAGTGGAGATAGGTTCAGAGGTGGAGGTAGGTTCAGAGGTGGAGGTAGGTTCAGAGGTGGAGGTAGGTTCAGAGGTGGAGGTAGGTTCAGAGGTGGAGGTAGGTTCAGAGGTGGCGGTAGGTAAAGAAGTGGAGGTGGAGGTAGGTACAGAGGTGGAGGTAGGTACAGAGCTGGAGGTGGAGGTAGGTACAGAGGTGGAGGTGGAGGTAGGTACAGAGGTGGAGGTAGGTACAGAGGTGGAGGTGGAGGTGGAGGTAGGTACAGAGGTGGAGGTGGAGGTAGGTACAGAGGTGGAGGTGGGTACAGAGGTGGCAGTAGGTAAAGAGTTGGAAGTAGGTACAGAGTTGGAGGTAGGTACAGAGGTGGAGGTGGAGGTAGGTACAGAGGTGGAGGTGGAGGTAGGTACAGAGGTGGAGGTGGAGGTAGGTACATAGGTGGAGGTGGAGGTAGGTACAGAGGTGGAGGTGGAGGTAGGTACAGAGGTGGAGGTGGGTACAGAGGTGGAGGTAGGTAAAGAGTTGGAAGTAGGTACAGAGTTGGAGGTAGGTACAGAGGTGGAGTTGGAGGTAGGTACAGAGGTGGTGGTGGAGGTAGGTACAGAGGTGGAGGTGGAGGTAGGTACAGAGTTGGAGGTAGGTACAGAAATGGAAGTAGGTAAAGTGGTGGAGGTAGGTAAAGAGGTGGAGGTGAGTACAGAGGTGGAGGTAGATACGGAAGTGGAGGGAGCTACAGAGGTGGATGTAGGTACAGAGGTGGAGGTAGGTACAGAGGTGGAGGTAGGTACAGAAATGGAAGTAGGTAAAGTGGTGGAGGTAGGTAAAGAGGTGGAGGTGAGTACAGAGGTGGAGGTAGATACGGAAGTGGAGATAGGTTCAGAGGTGGAGGTAGGTTCAGAGGTGGAGGTAGGTTCAGAGGTGGAGGTAGGTTCAGAGGTGGAGGTAGGTTCAGAGGTGGCGGTAGGTAAAGAGGTGGAGGTGGAGGTAGGTACAGAGGTGGAGGTAGGTACAGAGCTGGAGGTGGAGGTAGGTACAGAGGTGGAGGTGGAGGTAGGTACAGAGGTGGAGGTGGAGGTAGGTACAGAGCTGGAGGTGGAGGTAGGTACAGAGGTGGAGGTGGAGGTAGGTACAGAGGTGGAGGTGGAGGTAGGTACAGAGGTGGAGGTGGAGGTAGGTACAGAGGTGGAGGTGGAGGTAGGTACAGAGGTGGAGGTGGGTACAGAGGTGGCAGTAGGTAAAGAGTTGGAAGTAGGTACAGAGTTGGAGGTAGGTACAGAGGTGGAGGTGGAGGTAGGTACAGAGGTGGAGGTGGAGGTAGGTACAGAGGTGGAGGTGGAGGTAGGTACATAGGTGGAGGTGGAGGTAGGTACAGAGGTGGAGGTGGAGGTAGGTACAGAGGTGGAGGTGGGTACAGAGGTGGAGGTAGGTAAAGAGTTGGAAGTAGGTACAGAGTTGGAGGTAGGTACAGAGGTGGAGTTGGAGATAGGTACAGAGGTGGTGGTGGAGGTAGGTACAGAGTTGGAGGTAGGTACAGAAATGGAAGTAGGTAAAGTGGTGGAGGTAGGTAAAGAGGTGGAGGTGAGTACAGAGGTGGAGGTAGATACGGAAGTGGAGGGAGGTACAGAGGTGGATGTAGGTACAGAGGTGGAGGTGAGTACAGAGGTGGAGGTGAGTACAGAGGTGGAGGTGAGTACAGAGGTTGAGGTGAGTACAGAGGTGGAGGTGAGTACAGAGGTGGAGGTAGGTACAGAGGTGGAGGTAGGTACAGAGGTGGAGGTAGGTACAGAGGTGGAGGTAGGTACAGAGGTGGAGGTAGATACAGAGGTGGCAGTGGAGGTAGGTACTGAGGTGGAGGTGGAGGTAGGTTCAGAGGTGGAGGTGAGTACAGAGGTGGAGGTAGGTTCAGAAGTGGAGGTAGGTACAGAGGTGGAGGTAGGTACAGAGGTGGAGGTGAGTACAGAGGTGGAGGTAGGTACAGAGGTGGCAGTGGAGGTAGGTACTGAGGTGGAGGTAGGTTCAGAGGAGGAGGTAGGTTCAGAGGTGGAGGTAGGTTCAGAGGTGGAGGTAGGTTCAGAGGTGGAGGTAGGTACAGAGGTGGAGGTAGGTACAGAGGTGGAGGTAGGTACAGAGGTGGAGGTAGGTTCAGAGGTGGAGGTAGGTTCAGAGGTGGAGGTAGGTTCAGAGGTGGAGGTAGGTTCAGAGGTGGAGGTGAGTACAGAGGTGGCAGTGGAGGTAGGTACTGAGGTGGAGGTGGAGGTAGGTACAGAGGTGGAGGTGAGTACAGAGGTGGAGGTGAGTACAGAGGCGGAGGTAGGTTCAGAGGTGGAGGTAGGTTCAGAGGTGGAGGTAGGTTCAGAGGTGGAGGTAGGTTCAGAGGTGGAGGTAGGTACAGAGGTGGAGGTAGGTACAGAGGTGGAGGTAGGTTCAGAGGTGGAGGTAGGTTCAGAGGTGGAGGTGAGTACAGAGGTGGAGGTAGGTATAGAGGTGGCAGTGGAGGTAGGTACTGAGGTGGAGGTAGGTTCAGAGGTGGAGGTAGGTTCAGAGGTGGAGGTAGGTTCAGAGGTGGAGGTAGGTTCAGAGGTGGAGGTAGGTTCAGAGGTGGAGGTAGGTTCAGAGGTGGAGGTGAGTACAGAGGTGGAGGTAGGTACAGAGGTGGCAGTGGAGGTAGGTACTGAGGTGGAGGTAGGTTCAGAGGAGGAGGTAGGTTCAGAGGTGGAGGTAGGTACAGAGGTGGAGGTAGGTACAGAGGGGGAGGTAGGTACAGAGGTGGAGGTAGGTACAGAGGTGGAGGTGGAGGTAGGTACATAGGTGGAGGTGGAGGTAGGTATAGAAAAAGAGGTGGAGGTAGGTACAGAGGTGGAGGTGGAGGTAGGTACAGAGATGGAGGTGGGTACAGAGGTGGAGGTAGGTAAAGAGTTGGAAGTAGGTACAGAGTTGGAGGTAGGTACAGAGGTGGAGGTGGAGGTAGGTACAGAGTTGGAGGTAGGTACAGAGGTGGATGTGGAGGTAGGTTCAGAGGTGGAGGTAGGTTCAGAGGTGGAGGTAGGTTCAGAGGTGGAGGTAGGTACAGAGGTGGAGGTGGAGGTAGGTACATAGGTGGAGGTGGAGGTAGGTACAGAGGTGGAGGTGGAGGTAGGTACAGAGGTGGAGGTGGAGGTAGGTACAGAGGTGGAGGTAGGTACAGAGGTGGAGGTGGGTACAGAGGTGGAGGTAGGTAAAGAGTTGGAAGTAGGTACAGAGTTGGAGGTAGGTACAGAGGTGGAGGTGGAGGTAGGTACAGAGTTGGAGGTAGGTACAGAGGTGGAGGTGAAGGTAGGTACAGAGGTGGAGGTGGAGGTAGGTACAGAGTTGGAGGTAGGTACAGAAATGGAGGTAGGTAAAGTGGTGGAGGTAGGTAAAGAGGTGGAGGTGAGTACAGAGGTGGAGGTAGGTACAGAGGTGGAGGTAGGTACAGAGGTGGAGGTAGGTACAGAGGTGGAGATAGGTACAGAGGTGGAGGTGAGTACAGAGGTGGAGGTAGGTACAGAGGTGGAGGTAGGTACAGAGGTGGAGGTAGGTACAGAGGTGGAGGTAGGTACAGAGGTGGAGGTAGGTACAGAGGTGGCAGTGGAGGTAGGTACTGAGGTGGAGGTGGAGGTAGGTTCAGAAGTGGAGGTAGGTTCAGAGGTGGAGGTAGGTTCAGAGGTGGAGGTAGGTTCAGAGGTGGAGGTGAGTACAAAGGTGGAGGTAGGTACAGAGGTGGCAGTGGAGGTAGGTACAGAGGTGGAGGTAGGTTCAGAGGAGGAGGTAGGTTCAGAGGTGGAGGTAGGTTCAGAGGTGGAGGTAGGTTCAGAGGTGGAGGTAGGTACAGTGGTGGAGGTAGGTACAGAGGTGGAGGTAGGTACAGAGGTGGAGGAAGGTTCAGAGGTGGAGGAAGGTTCAGAGGTGGAGGTAGGTACAGAGGTGGAGGTAGGTTCAGAGGTGGAGGTAGGTTCAGAGGTGGAGGTAGGTTCAGAGGTGGAGGTAGGTTCAGAGGTGGAGGTAGGTTCAGAGGTGGAGGTAGGTTCAGAGGTGGCGGTAGGTAAAGAGGTGGAGGTGGAGGTAGGTACAGAGGTGGAGGTAGGTACAGAGGTGGAGGTAGGTACAGAGGTGGAGGTAGGTACAGAGGTGGAGGTGGAGGTAGGTACAGAGGTGGAGGTGGAGGTAGGTACAGAGGTGGAGGTGGAGGTAGGTACAGAGGTGGAGGTGGAGGTAGGTACAGAGGTGGAGGTGGGTACAGAGGTGGCGGTAGGTAAAGAGTTGGAAGTAGGTACAGAGTTGGAGGTAGGCACAGAGGTGGAGGTGGAGGTAGGTACAGAGTTGGAGGTAGGTACAGAGGTGGAGGTGGAGGTAGGTACAGAGGTGGAGGTGGAGGTAGGTACAGAGGTGGAGGTGGAGGTAGGTACAGAGGTGGAGGTGGAGGTAGGTACATAGGTGGAGGTGGAGGTAGGTACAGAGGTGGAGGTGGAGGTAGGTACAGAGGTGGAGGTGGAGGTAGGTACAGAGGTGGAGGTGGGTACAGAGGTGGAGGTAGGTAAAGAGTTGGAAGTAGGTACAGAGTTGGAGGTAGGTACAGAGGTGGAGTTGGAGGTAGGTACAGAGGTGGAGGTGGAGGTAGGTACAGAGGTGGAGGTGGAGGTAGGTACAGAGTTGGAGGTAGGTACAGAAATGGAAGTAGGTAAAGTGGTGGAGGTAGGTAAAGAGGTGGAGGTGAGTACAGAGGTGGAGGTAGATACGGAAGTGGAGGGAGGTACAGAGGTGGATGTAGGTACAGAGGTGGAGGTAGGTACAGAGGTGGAGGTAGGTACAGAGGTGGAGGTGAGTACAGAGGTGGATGTGAGTACAGAGGTGGAGGTGAGTACAGAGGTGGAGGTGAGTACAGAGGTGGAGGTGAGTACAGAGGTGGAGGTAGGTACAGAGGTGGAGGTAGGTACAGAGGTGGAGGTAGGTACAGAGGTGGAGGTAGGTACAGAGGTGGAGGTAGGTACAGAGGTGGAGGTAGGTACAGAGGTGGCAGTGGAGGTAGGTACTGAGGTGGAGGTGGAGGTAGGTTCAGAGGTGGAGGTGGAGGTGAGTACAGAGGTGGAGGTAGGTTCAGAAGTGGAGGTAGGTACAGAGGTGGAGGTAGGTACAGAGGTGGAGGTGAGTACAGAGGTGGAGGTAGGTACAGAGGTGGCAGTGGAGGTAGGTACTGAGGTGGAGGTAGGTTCAGAGGAGGAGGTAGGTTCAGAGGTGGAGGTAGGTTCAGAGGTGGAGGTAGGTTCAGAGGTGGAGGTAGGTACAGAGGTGGAGGTAGGTACAGAGGTGGAGGTAGGTACAGAGGTGGAGGTAGGTACAGAGGTGGAGGTAGGTTCAGAGGTGGAGGTAGGTTCAGAGGTGGAGGTAGGTTCAGAGGTGGAGGTGAGTACAGAGGTGGCAGTGGAGGTAGGTACTGAGGTGGAGGTGGAGGTAGGTACAGGGGTGGAGGTGAGTACAGAGGTGGAGGTGAGTACAGAGGCGGAGGTAGGTTCAGAGGCGGAGGTAGGTTCAGAGGTGGAGGTAGGTTCAGAGGTGGAGGTAGGTACAGAGTTGGAGGTAGGTTCAGAGGTGGAGGTAGGTTCAGAGGTGGAGGTAGGTTCAGAGGTGGAGGTGAGTACAGAGGTGGAGGTAGGTATAGAGGTGGCAGTGGAGGTAGGTACTGAGGTGGAGGTAGGTTCAGAGGTGGAGGTAGGTTCAGAGGTGGAGGTAGGTTCAGAGGTGGAGGTAGGTTCAGAGGTGGAGGTAGGTTCAGAGGTGGAGGTAGGTTCAGAGGTGGAGGTAGGTTCAGAGGTGGAGGTGAGTACAGAGGTGGAGGTAGGTACAGAGGTGGCAGTGGAGGTAGGTACTGAGGTGGAGGTAGGTTCAGAGGAGGAGGTAGGTTCAGAGTTGGAGGTAGGTACAGAGGTGGAGGTAGGTACAGAGGGGGAGGTAGGTACAGAGGTGGAGGTAGGTACAGAGGTGGAGGTGGGTACATAGGTGGAGGTGGAGGTATGTATAGAAGTGGAGGTGGAGGTAGGTACAGAGGTGGAGGTGGAGGTAGGTACAGAGATGGAGGTGGGTACAGAGGTGGAGGTAGGTAAAGATTGGAAGTAGGTACAGAGTTGGAGGTAGGTACAGAGGTGGAGGAGGAGGTAGGTACAGAGTTGGAGGTAGGTACAGAGGTGGATGTGGAGGTAGGTTCAGAGGTGGAGGTAGGTTCAGAGGTGGAGGTAGGTTCAGAGGTGGAGGTAGGTACAGAGGTGGAGGTGGAGGTAGGTACATAGGTGGAGGTGGAGGTAGGTACAGAGGTGGAGGTGGAGGTAGGTACAGAGGTGGAGGTGGAGGTAGGTTCAGAGGTGGAGGTGAGTACAGAGGTGGCAGTGGAGGTAGGTACTGAGGTGGAGGTGGAGGTAGGTACAGAGGTGGAGGTGAGTACAGAGGTGGAGGTGAGTACAGAGGCGGAGGTAGGTTCAGAGGCGGAGGTAGGTTCAGAGGCGGAGGTAGGTTCAGAGGCGGAGGTAGGTTCAGAGGCGGAGGTAGGTTCAGAGGCGGAGGTAGGTTCAGAGGCGGAGGTAGGTACAGAGGTGGAGGTAGGTACAGAGGTGGAGGTAGGTTCAGAGGTGGAGGTAGGTTCAGAGGTGGAGGTGAGTACAGAGGTGGAGGTAGGTATAGAGGTGGCAGTGGAGGTAGGTACTGAGGTGGAGGTAGGTTCAGAGGTGGAGGTAGGTTCAGAGGTGGAGGTAGGTTCAGAGGTGGAGGTAGGTTCAGAGGTGGAGGTGAGTACAGAGGTGGAGGTAGGTACAGAGGTGGCAGTGGAGGTAGGTACTGAGGTGGAGGTAGGTTCAGAGGAAGAAATAGGTTCAGAGGTGGAGGTAGGTTCAGAGGTGGAGGTAGGTACAGAGGTGGAGGTAGGTACAGAGGTGGAGGTAGGTTCAGAGGTGGAGGTAGGTTCAGAGGTGGAGGTGAGTACAGAGGTGGAGGTAGGTATAGAGGTGGCAGTGGAGGTAGGTACTGAGGTGGAGGTAGGTTCAGAGGTGGAGGTAGGTTCAGAGGTGGAGGTAGGTTCAGAGGTGGAGGTAGGTTCAGAGGTGGAGGTAGGTTCAGAGGTGGAGGTAGGTTCAGAGGTGGAGGTAGGTTCAGAGGTGGAGGTGAGTACAGAGGTGGAGGTAGGTACAGAGGTGGCAGTGGAGGTAGGTACTGAGGTGGAGGTAGGTTCAGAGGAGGAGGTAGGTTCAGAGTTGGAGGTAGGTACAGAGGTGGAGGTAGGTACAGAGGTGGAGGTAGGTGCGGAGGGGGAGGTAGGTACAGAGGTGGAGGTAGGTACAGAGGTGGAGGTGGAGGTAGGTACATAGGTGGAGGTGGAGGTAGGTATAGAAGTGGAGGTGGAGGTAGGTACAGAGGTGGAGGTGGAGGTAGGTACAGAGATGGAGGTGGGTACAGAGGTGGAGGTAGGTAAAGAGTTGGAAGTAGGTACAGAGTTGGAGGTAGGTACAGAGGTGGAGGAGGAGGTAGGTACAGAGTTGGAGGTAGGTACAGAGGTGGATGTGGAGGTAGGTTCAGAGGTGGAGGTAGGTTCAGAGGTGGAGGTAGGTTCAGAGGTGGAGGTAGGTACAGAGGTGGAGGTGGAGGTAGGTATATAGGTGGAGGTGGAGGTAGGTACAGAGGTGGAGGTGGAGGTAGGTACAGAGGTGGAGGTGGAGGTAGGTTCAGAGGTGGAGGTGAGTACAGAGGTGGCAGTGGAGGTAGGTACTGAGGTGGAGGTGGAGGTAGGTACAGAGGTGGAGGTGAGTACAGAGGTGGAGGTGAGTACAGAGGCGGAGGTAGGTTCAGAGGCGGAGGTAGGTTCAGAGGTGGAGGTAGGTTCAGAGGTGGAGGTAGGTACAGAGGTGGAGGTAGGTACAGAGGTGGAGGTAGGTTCAGAGGTGGAGGTAGGTTCAGAGGTGGAGGTGAGTACAGAGGTGGAGGTAGGTATAGAGGTGGCAGTGGAGGTAGGTACTGAGGTGGAGGTAGGTTCAGAGGTGGAGGTAGGTTCAGAGGTGGAGGTAGGTTCAGATGTGGAGGTAGGTTCAGAGGTGGAGGTAGGTTCAGAGGTGGAGGTGAGTACAGAGGTGGAGGTAGGTACAGAGGTGGCAGTGGAGGTAGGTACTGAGGTGGAGGTAGGTTCAGAGGTGGAGGTAGGTTCAGAGGTGGAGGTAGGTACAGAGGTGGAGGTAGGTACAGAGGGGGAGGTAGGTACAGAGGTGGAGGTAGGTACAGAGGTGGAGGTGGAGGTAGGTACATAGGTGGAGGTGGAGGTAGGTATAGAAGTGGAGGTGGAGGTAGGTACAGAGGTGGAGGTGGAGGTAGGTACAGAGATGGAGGTGGGTACAGAGGTGGAGGTAGGTAAAGAGTTGGAAGTAGGTACAGAGTTGGAGGTAGGTACAGAGGTGGAGGTGGAGGTAGGTACAGAGTTGGAGGTAGGTACAGAGGTGGATGTGGAGGTAGGTTCAGAGGTGGAGGTAGGTTCAGAGGTGGAGGTAGGTTCAGAGGTGGAGGTAGGTACAGAGGTGGAGGTGGAGGTAGGTACATAGGTGGAGGTGGAGGTAGGTACAGAGGTGGAGGTGGAGGTAGGTACAGAGGTGGAGGTGGAGGTAGGTACAGAGGTGGAGGTAGGTACAGAGGTTGAGGTGGGTACAGAGGTGGAGGTAGGTAAAGAGTTGGAAGTAGGTACAGAGTTGGAGGTAGGTACAGAGGTGGAGGTGGAGGTAGGTACAGAGTTGGAGGTAGGTACAGAGGTGGAGGTGAAGGTAGGTACAGAGGTGGAGGTGGAGGTAGGTACAGAGGTGGAGGTAGGTACAGAAATGGAGGTAGGTAAAGTGGTGGAGGTAGGTAAAGAGGTGGAGGTGAGTACAGAGGTGGAGGTAGGTACAGAGGTGGAGGTAGGTACAGAGGTGGAGGTAGGTACAGAGGTGGAGGTAGGTACAGAGGTGGAGGTGAGTACAGAGGTGGAGGTAGGTACAGAGGTGGAGGTAGGTACAGAGGTGGAGGTAGATACAGAGGTGGAGGTAGGTACAGAGGTGGAGGTAGGTACAGAGGTGGAGGTAGGTACAGAGGTGGCAGTGGAGGTAGGTACTGAAGTGGAGGTGGAGGTAGGTTCAGAAGTGGAGGTAGGTTCAGAGGTGGAGGTAGGTTCAGAGGTGGAGGTGAGTACAGAGGTGGAGGTAGGTACAGAGGTGGCAGTGGAGGTAGGTACAGAGGTGGAGGTAGGTTCAGAGGAGGAGGTAGGTTCAGAGGTGGAGGTAGGTTCAGAGGTGGAGGTAGGTTCAGAGGTGGAGGTAGGTTCAGAGGTGGAGGTAGGTACAGAGGTGGAGGTAGGTACAGAGGTGGAGGTAGGTTCAGAGGTGGAGGTAGGTTCAGAGGTGGAGGTAGGTTCAGAGGTGGAGGTAGATTCAGAGGTTGAGGTAGGTTCAGAGGTGGAGGTAGGTTCGTAGGTGGCAGTGGAGGTAGGTACTGAGGTGGAGGTGGAGGTAGATACAGAGGTGGAGGTGAGTACAGAGGTGGAGGTAGGTTCAGAGGTGGAGGTAGGTTCAGAGGTGGAGGTATTTTCAGAGGTGGAGGTAGGTTCAGAGGTGGAGGTGAGTACAGAGGTGGAGGTAGATATAGAGGTGGCAGTGGAGGTGAGTACTGAGGTGGAGGTAGGTTCAGAGGTGGAGGTAGGTTCAGAGGTGGAGGTAGGTTCAGAGGTGGAGGTAGGTTCAGAGGTGGAGGTGAGTACAGAGGTGGAGGTAGGTACAGAGGTGGCAGTGGAGGTAGGTACTGAGGTGGAGGTAGGTTCAGAGGAAGAAATAGGTTCAGAGGTGGAGGTAGGTTCAGAGGTGGAGGTAGGTACAGAGGTGGAGGTAGGTACAGAGGTGGAGGTAGGTTCAGAGGTGGAGGTAGGTTCAGAGGTGGAGGTGAGTACAGAGGTGGAGGTAGGTATAGAGGTGGCAGTGGAGGTAGGTACTGAGGTGGAGGTAGGTTCAGAGGTGGAGGTAGGTTCAGAGGTGGAGGTAGGTTCAGAGGTGGAGGTAGGTTCAGAGGTGGAGGTAGGTTCAGAGGTGGAGGTGAGTACAGAGGTGGAGGTAGGTACAGAGGTGGCAGTGGAGGTAGGTTCAGAGGAGGAGGTAGGTTCAGAGGAGGAGGTAGGTTCAGAGTTGGAGGTAGGTACAGAGGTGGAGGTAGGTGCAGAGGGGGAGGTAGGTACAGAGGTGGAGGTAGGTACAGAGGTGGAGGTGGAGGTAGGTACATAGGTGGAGGTGGAGGTAGGTATAGAAGTGGAGGTGGAGGTAGGTACAGAGGTGGAGGTGGAGGTAGGTACAGAGATGGAGGTGGGTACAGAGGTGGAGGTAGGTAAAGAGTTGGAAGTAGGTACAGAGTTGGAGGTAGGTACAGAGGTGGAGGAGGAGGTAGGTACAGAGTTGGAGGTAGGTACAGAGGTGGATGTGGAGGTAGGTTCAGAGGTGGAGGTAGGTTCAGAGGTGGAGGTAGGTTCAGAGGTGGAGGTAGGTACAGAGGTGGAGGTGGAGGTAGGTATATAGGTGGAGGTGGAGGTAGGTACAGAGGTGGAGGTGGAGGTAGGTACAGAGGTGGAGGTGGAGGTAGGTTCAGAGGTGGAGGTGAGTACAGAGGTGGCAGTGGAGGTAGGTACTGAGGTGGAGGTGGAGGTAGGTACAGAGGTGGAGGTGAGTACAGAGGTGGAGGTGAGTACAGAGGCGGAGGTAGGTTCAGAGGCGGAGGTAGGTTCAGAGGTGGAGGTAGGTTCAGAGGTGGAGGTAGGTACAGAGGTGGAGGTGGAGGTAGGTACATAGGTGGAGGTGGAGGTAGGTACAGAGGTGGAGGTGGAGGTAGGTACAGAGGTGGAGGTGGAGGTAGGTACAGAGGTGGAGGTAGGTACAGAGGTTGAGGTGGGTACAGAGGTGGAGGTAGGTAAAGAGTTGGAAGTAGGTACAGAGTTGGAGGTAGGTACAGAGGTGGAGGTGGAGGTAGGTACAGAGTTGGAGGTAGGTACAGAGGTGGAGGTGAAGGTAGGTACAGAGGTGGAGGTGGAGGTAGGTACAGAGGTGGAGGTAGGTACAGAAATGGAGGTAGGTAAAGTGGTGGAGGTAGGTAAAGAGGTGGAGGTGAGTACAGAGGTGGAGGTAGGTACAGAGGTGGAGGTAGGTACAGAGGTGGAGGTAGGTACAGAGGTGGAGGTAGGTACAGAGGTGGAGGTGAGTACAGAGGTGGAGGTAGGTACAGAGGTGGAGGTAGGTACAGAGGTGGAGGTAGGTACAGAGGTGGAGGTAGGTACAGAGGTGGAGGTAGGTACAGAGGTGGAGGTAGGTACAGAGGTGGCAGTGGAGGTAGGTACTGAAGTGGAGGTGGAGGTAGGTTCAGAAGTGGAGGTAGGTTCAGAGGTGGAGGTAGGTTCAGAGGTGGAGGTGAGTACAGAGGTGGAGGTAGGTACAGAGGTGGCAGTGGAGGTAGGTACAGAGGTGGAGGTAGGTTCAGAGGAGGAGGTAGGTTCAGAGGTGGAGGTAGGTTCAGAGGTGGAGGTAGGTTCAGAGGTGGAGGAAGGTACAGAGGTGGAGGTAGGTACAGAGGTGGAGGTAGGTTCAGAGGTGGAGGTAGATTCAGAGGTTGAGGTAGGTTCAGAGGTGGAGGTAGGTTCGTAGGTGGCAGTGGAGGTAGGTACTGAGGTGGAGGTAGGTACAGAGGTGGAGGTAGGTACAGAGGTGGAGGTAGATACAGAGGTGGAGGTGAGTACAGAGGTGGAGGTAGGTTCAGAGGTGGAGGTAGGTTCAGAGGTGGAGGTATGTTCAGAGGTGGAGGTAGGTTCAGAGGTGGAGGTGAGTACAGAGGTGGAGGTAGATATAGAGGTGGCAGTGGAGGTGAGTACTGAGGTGGAGGTAGGTTCAGAGGTGGAGGTAGGTTCAGAGGTGGAGGTAGGTTCAGAGGTGGAGGTAGGTTCAGAGGTGGAGGTGAGTACAGAGGTGGAGGTAGGTACAGAGGTGGCAGTGGAGGTAGGTACTGAGGTGGAGGTAGGTTCAGAGGAAGAAATAGGTTCAGAGGTGGAGGTAGGTTCAGAGGTGGAGGTAGGTACAGAGGTGGAGGTAGGTACAGAGGTGGAGGTAGGTACAGAGGTGGAGGTAGGTACTGAGGTGGAGGTGGAGGTAGGTTCAGAGGTGGAGGTAGGTTCAGAGGTGGAGGTAGGTTCAGAGGTAGGTACAGAGGTGGAGGTAGGTTCAGAGGTGTAGGTGAGTACAGAGGTGGAGGTAAGTATAGAGGTGGCAGTGGAGGTAAGTACTGAGGTGGAGGTAGGTTCAGAGGTGGAGGTAGGTTCAGAGGTGGAGGTAGGTACAGAGGTGGAGGTAGGTACAGAGGTGGAGGTGGAGGTAGGTACATAGGTGGAGGTGGAGGTAGGTACAGAGGTGGAGGTGGAGGTAGGTACGGAGGTGGAGGTAGGTACAGAGGTGGAGGTAGGTACAGAGGTGGAGGTGGGTAAGTCGCTCTGTATAAGAGCGTCTGCTAAATGACTAAAATGTAATGTAAAATGTACAGAGGTGGAGGTAGGTAAAGAGTTGGAAGTAGGTACAGAGTTGGAGGTAGGTACAGAGGTGGAGGTGGAGGTAGGTACAGAGTTGGAGGTAGGTACAGAGGTGGAGGTGGAGGTAGGTACAGAGGTGGAGGTGGAGGTAGGTACAGAGTTGGAGGTAGGTACAGAAATGGAGGTAGGTAAAGTGGTGGAGGTAGGTAAAGAGGTGGAGGTGAGTACAGAGGTGGAGGTACAGAAGTGGAGGTAGGTACAGAGGTGGAGGTAGGTACAGAGGTGGAGGTAGGTACAGAGGTGGAGGTGAGTACAGAGGTGGAGGTAGGTACAGAGGTGGAGGTAGGTACAGAGGTGGAGGTAGGTACAGAGGTGGAGGTAGGTACAGAGGTGGAGGTGGAGGTAGGTACAGAGGTGGAGGTGGAGGTGGGTACAGAGGTGGAAGTGAGTACAGAGGTGGAAGTGAGTACAGAGGTGGAGGTGAGTACAGAGGTGGAGGTGAGTACAGAGGTGGAGGTGAGTACAGAGGTGGAGGTTGATACAGAGGTGGAGGTTGATACAGAGGTGGAGGTAGGTACAGAGGTGGAGGTAGGTACAGAGGTGAAGGTAGGTACAGAGGTAGCAGTGGAGGTAGGTACAGAGGTGGCGGTGAAGGTAGGTACTGAGGTGGAGGTGTGTACAGAGGTGGAGGTGGAGGTATGTACAGAGGTGGAGGTGGAGGTAGGTTCAGAGGTGGAGGTGAGTACAGAGGTGGTAGGTTCAGAGGTGGAAGTAGGTACAGAGGTGGAGGTAGGTTCAGAGGTGTAGGTGAGTACAGAGGTGGAGGTAAGTATAGAGGTGGCAGTGGAGGTAAGTACTGAGGTGGAGGTAGGTTCAGAGGTGGAGGTAGGTTCAGAGGTGGAGGTAGGTACAGAGGTGGAGGTAGGTACAGAGGTGGAGGTGGAGGTAGGTACATAGGTGGAGGTGGAGGTAGGTACAGAGGTGGAGGTGGAGGTAGGTACAGAGGTGGAGGTGGGTACAGAGGTGGAGGTAGGTAAAGAGTTGGAAGTAGGTACAGAGTTGGAGGTAGGTACAGAGGTGGAGGTGGAGGTAGGTACAGAGTTGGAGGTAGTTACAGAGGTGGAGGTGGAGGTAGGTACAGAGGTGGAGGTGGAGGTAGGTACAGAGTTGGAGGTAGGTACAGAAATGGAGGTAGGTAAAGTGGTGGAGGTAGGTAAAGAGGTGGAGGTGAGTACAGAGGTGGAGGTACAGAGGTGGAGGTACAGAGGTGGAGGTAGGTACAGAGGTGGAGGTAGGTACAGAGTTGGAGGTAGGTACAGAGGTGGAGGTGAGTACAGAGGTGGAGGTGAGTACAGAGGTGGAGGTAGGTACAGAGGTGGAGGTAGGTACAGAGGTGGAGGTAGGTACAGAGGTGGAGGTAGGTACAGAGGTGGAGGTGGAGGTAGGTACAGAGGTGGAGGTGGAGGTGGGTACAGAGGTGGAAGTGAGTACAGAGGTGGAAGTGAGTACAGAGGTGGAGGTGAGTACAGTGGTGGAGGTGAGTACAGAGGTGGAGGTGAGTACAGAGGTGGAGGTGAGTACAGAGGTGGAGGTACAGAAGTGGAGGTAGGTACAGAGGTGGAGGTAGGTACAGAGGTGGAGGTAGGTACAGAGGTGGAGGTAGGTACAGAGGTGGAGGTGAGTACAGAGGTGGAGGTAGGTACAGAGGTGGAGGTAGGTACAGAGGTGGAGGTAGGTACAGAGGTGGAGGTGGAGGTAGGTACAGAGGTGGAGGTGGAGGTGGGTACAGAGGTGGAAGTGAGTACAGAGGTGGAAGTGAGTACAGAGGTGGAGGTGAGTACAGAGGTGGAGGTGAGTACAGAGGTGGAGGTGAGTACAGAGGTGGAGGTGAGTACAGAGGTGGAGGTTGATACAGAGGTGGAGGTTGATACAGAGGTGGAGGTAGGTACAGAGGTGGAGGTAGGTACAGAGGTGAAGGTAGGTACAGAGGTAGCAGTGGAGGTAGGTACAGAGGTGGCGGTGAAGGTAGGTACTGAGGTGGAGGTGTGTACAGAGGTGGAGGTGGAGGTATGTACAGAGGTGGAGGTGGAGGTAGGTTCAGAGGTGGAGGTGAGTACAGAGGTGGTAGGTTCAGAGGTGGAAGTAGGTACAGAGGTGGAGGTAGGTTCAGAGGTGTAGGTGAGTACAGAGGTGGAGGTAAGTATAGAGGTGGCAGTGGAGGTAAGTACTGAGGTGGAGGTAGGTTCAGAGGTGGAGGTAGGTTCAGAGGTGGAGGTAGGTACAGAGGTGGAGGTAGGTACAGAGGTGGAGGTGGAGGTAGGTACATAGGTGGAGGTGGAGGTAGGTACAGAGGTGGAGGTGGAGGTAGGTACAGAGGTGGAGGTGGGTACAGAGGTGGAGGTAGGTAAAGAGTTGGAAGTAGGTACAGAGTTGGAGGTAGGTACAGAGGTGGAGGTGGAGGTAGGTACAGAGTTGGAGGTAGTTACATAGGTGGAGGTGGAGGTAGGTACAGAGGTGGAGGTGGAGGTAGGTACAGAGTTGGAGGTAGGTACAGAAATGGAGGTAGGTAAAGTGGTGGAGGTAGGTAAAGAGGTGGAGGTGAGTACAGAGGTGGAGGTACAGAGGTGGAGGTAGGTACAGAGGTGGAGGTAGGTACAGAGGTGGAGGTGAGTACAGAGGTGGAGGTGAGTACAGAGGTGGAGGTAGGTACAGAGGTGGAGGTAGGTACAGAGGTGGAGGTAGGTACAGAGGTGGAGGTAGGTACAGAGGTGGAGGTGGAGGTAGGTACAGAGGTGGAGGTGGAGGTGGAGGTGGGTACAGAGGTGGAAGTGAGTACAGAGGTGGAAGTGAGTACAGAGGTGGAGGTGAGTACAGTGGTGGAGGTGAGTACAGAGGTGGAGGTGAGTACAGAGGTGGAGGTGAGTACAGAGGTGGAGGTGAGTACAGAGGTGGAGGTGAGTACAGAGGTGGAGGTTGATACAGAGGTGGAGGTTGATACAGAGGTGGAGGTTGATACAGAGGTGGAGGTAGGTACAGAGGTGGAGGTAGGTACAGAGGTGGAGGTAGGTACAGAGGTAGCAGTGGAGGTAGGTACAGAGGTGGCAGTGAAGGTAGGTACTGAGGTGGAGGTATGTACAGAGGTGGAGGTGGAGGTATGTACAGAGGTGGAGGTGGAGGTAGGTTCAGAGGTGGAGGTGAGTACAGAGGTGGTAGGTTCAGAGGTGGAAGTAGGTACAGAGGTGGAGGTAGGTTCAGAGTTGGAGGTGAGTATAGAGGTGGAGGTAGGTACAGAGGTGGAGGTGGAGGTAGGTACTGAGGTGGAGGTGGAGGTAGGTTCAGAGGTGGAGGTAGGTTCAGAGGTGGAGGTAGGTTCAGAGGTGGAGGTGAGTACAGAGGTGGAGGTAGGTACAGAGGTGGCAGTGGAGGTAGATACAGAGGTGGAGGTGAGTTCAGAGGTGGAGGTAGGTTCAGAGGTGGAGGTAGGTTCAGAGGTGGAGGTAGGTTCAGAGATGGTCAGATGGATGGACATGGACAGAGATGGAGAACCGCGATCGATAAAAGACAGTACTGCGCAGCCATCTTCATCGACCTTCCCAAGGCTTTCGACTCTGTCAACCACTGCATTCTTATTGGCAGACTAAATAGCCTTGGTTTCTCTAATGACTGCCTCACCTGGTTCACCAACTACTTCTCAGATAGAGTTCAATGTGTCAAATCGGAGGGCCTGTTGTCTGGACCTCTGGCCGTCTCTATGGGGGTGCCACAGGGTTCAATTCTCGGGCCGACTCTATTCTCTGTGTATATCAATGATGTTGCTCTTGCTGCTGGTGAAGCTCGGATCCACCTCTATGCGGACGACACCATTTTGCATACATCTGGCCCTTCATTGGACACTGTGTTAACAAACCTCCAAACGAGCTTCAACACCATACAACACTCCTTCCGTAGCCTCCAACTGCTCTTAAACACTAGTAAAACTAAATGCATGCTCTTCAACCGAACGTTGCTTGCACCCGCCCACCCAACTAGAATCACTACTCTCGGCGGGTCTGACCTAGAGTATGTGGACAACTACAAATACCTAGGTGTTTGGTTAGACTGTAAACTCTCCTTCCAGACTCACATTAAGCATCTCCAATCAAAAGTTAGATCTAGAATCGGCTTCCTATTTCGCAACAAAGCCTCCTTCACTCATGCTGCCAAACATGCCCTCGTAAAACTGAGTATCCTACCGATCCTTGACTTCGGCGATGTCATTTACAAAATAGCCACCAACACTCTACTCAGCAAATTGGATGTAGTCTATCACAGTGCCATCTGTTTTGTCACCAAAGCCCCATATACTACCCACCATTGTGACCTGTACGCTCTTGTTGGCTGGCCCTCACTACATATTCGTCGCCAAACACACTGGCTCCAGGTCATCTATAAATCACTGCTAGGCAAATCCCCGTCTTACCTTAGCTCACTGGTCACCATAGCAACACCCACCCGTAGTCTGCGCTCCAGAAGGTACAGTGGGGAAAAAAAGTATTTAGTCAGCCACCAATTGTGCAAGTTCTCCCACTTAAAAAGATGAGAGAGGCCTGTAATCTTCATCATAGGTACACTATGACAGACAAAATGAGAAAAAGAAATTCAAAAAATCACATTGTAGGATTTTTTATGAATTTATTTGCAAATTATGGTGGAAAATAAGTATTTGGTCAATAACAAAAGTTTCTCAATACTTTGTTATATACCCTTTGTTGGCAATGACACAGGTCAAACGTTTTCTGTAAGTCTTCACAAGGTTTTCACACACTGTTGCTGGTATTTTGGCCCATTCCTCCATGCAGATTTCCTCTAGAGCAGTGATGTTTTGGGGCTGTCGCTGGGCAACACAGATTTTCAACTCCCTCCGAAGATTTTCTATGAGGTTGAGATCTGGAGACTGGCTAGGCCACTCCAGGACCTTGAAATGCTTCTTACGAAGCCACTCCTTCGTTGCCCGGGCGGTGTGTTTGGGATCATTGTCATGCTGAAAGTCCCAGCCACGTTTCATCTTCAATGCCCTTGCTGATGGAAGGAGGTTTTCACTCAAAATCTCACGATACATGGCCCCATTCATTCTTTCCTTTACACGGATCAGTCGTCCTGGTCCCTTTGCAGAAAAACAGCCCCAAAGCATGATGTTTCCACCCCCATGCTTCACAGTAGGTATGGTGTTCTTTGGATGCAACTCAGCATTCTTTGTCCTCCAAACACGACGAGTTGAGTTTTTACCAAAAAGTTATATTTTGGTTTCATCTGACCATATGACATTCTCCCAATCCTCTTCTGGCTCATCCAAATGCACTCTAGTAAACTTTAGACGGGCCTGGACATGTACTGGCTTAAGCAGGGGGACACGTCTCGCACTGCAGGATTTGAGTCCCTGGCGGCGTAGTGTGTTACTGATGGTAGGCTTTGTTACTTTGGTCCCAGCTCTCTGCAGGTCATTCACTAGGTCCCCCTGTGTGGTTCTGGGATTTTTGCTCACCGTTCTTGTGATCATTTTGACCCCACGGGGTGAGATCTTGCGTGGAGCCCCAGATCGAGGGAGATTATCAGTGGTCTTGTATGTCTTCCATTTCCTAATAATTGCTCCCACAGTTGATTTCTTCAAACCAAGCTGCTTACCTATTGCAGATTCAGTCTTCCCAGCCTGGTGCAGGTCTACAATTTTGTTTCTGGTGTCCTTTGACAGCTCTTTGGTCTTGGCCATAGTGGAGTTTGGAGTGTGACTGTTTGAGGTTGTGGACAGGTGTCTTTTATACTGATAACAAGTTCAAACAGGTGCCATTAATACAGGTAACGAGTGGAGGATAGAGGAGCCTCTTAAAGAAGAAGTTACAGGTCTGTGAGAGCCAGAAATCTTGCTTGTTTGTAGGTGACCAAATACTTATTTTCCACCATAATTTGCAAATAAATTCATAAAAAATCCTACAATGTGATTTTCTGGATTTTTTTTCTCAATTTGTCTGTCATAGTTGACGTGTACCTATGATGAAAATTACAGGCCTCTCTCATCTTTTTAAGTGGGAGAACTTGCACAATTGGTGGCTGACTAAATACTTTTTTCCCCCACTGTATATCTCACTGGTCATCCCCAAAGCCAGCACCTCCTTTGGCCGCCATTCCTTCCAGTTCTCTGCTGCCAATGACTGGAACGAACTGCAAAAATCTCTGAAGCTGGAGACTCTTATCTCCCTCACTAACTTTAAGCGTCAGTTGTCAGAGCAGCTTACCGATCACTGCACCTGTATACAGCCATTCTGAAATTAGCCCACCCAACCACCTATTATTTATTTATTTTGCTAATTTGCACCCCAGTATCTCTATTTGCACATCATCTTTTGCACATCTATCATTCCAGTGTTAATACGAAATTGTAACTATTTTGCACTATGGCCTATTTATTGCCTTACCTCCATAACTGGCTTAGCTGGTTAAATAAATGTGTAATAAAATACAAAATAAAAAAACACCTCCCCTCTGCCTGAAAATATAATAGGCCGGCAAGTCAAAACATCAAAAGGAATCCATTTTGGTTTTAATTTCCATTTAGCTAACCATCTACAACGGTTCCTCAGCTCTTTTAAAGTTAAATCCACCAATTACTGCTCTGCAGTTAGCGTTTAATGTCCTTAACTCTTTCAAGCTTGGAGGAATGCACCTGTGTCGTATTCTAGACAGTCTCAGGCACATGCTGTGTGAAGCCTGCTCCTATGGCTGGTAGGTGGTAGATGCCTCCCTTGCTATGCAATTCACCTTGAGACGGACAGTTTAGTTGTGTGTGTGTGTGAGTGTGCGTGCATGCTGGTGTGCGTGCGTGTGTGTGTGTGCAGATTTAGGCAGTCAAGCTTATTGCCCCTGGTAGCATATGCAACTGTTGTTTTTCATAGAACCATCTCCATTTACAGAATCTAAATCTGATCAAAATCTGATCTAAGCCTCGAGATAGACTTAAAGCTCTGATAATGGCATAGACAAAGGTAAAGTCTCAGTTTATCATTGGACAAAATACAAGCTTAGTGTTAGGGAGGCATAGCCAGAGATATAGCACATCTTAGGAGCTCACGTTACAGCTGTAATGATATGTGGGTTGGTTTAGTAGTGAGAAGTTTGTCCCAAATGGCAGGCTATTCCCTTTAAAAGTGCACTACTTTTGTCCTGAGCCCAATGACTAGAGCCCAAAAGTAGTGAACTATGAAGGGAATAGGGTGCCTGAGTCTCTATAGCTGAAGCATACTACAGTAGCCTCCATGCCCTAATCAGAAACAGTACAGGGCTTCAATAAGCCTGTTCTCCATGTAAACTCAGGCCTGTTATTCAATAAGCCTGTTCTTCATGTAAACTCAGGACTGTTCTCCATGTAAACTCAGGCCTGTTATTCAATAAGCCTGTTCTCCATGTAAACCCAGGCCTGTTATTCAATAAGCCTTTTCTCCATGTAAACTCCGGCCTGTTCTCCATGTAATCTCAGGTCTCTTATTCAATAAGCCTGTTCTCCATGTAAACTCAGGCCTGTTCTCCTTGTAAACTCAGGTCTGTTATTCAATAAGCCTGTTCTCCATGTAAACCCAGGCCTGTTATTCAATAAGCCTTTTCTCCATGTAAACTCCAGCCTGTTCTCCATGTAATCTCAGGTCTGTTATTCAATAAGCCTGTTCTCCATGTAAACCTAGGTCTGTTATTCAATAAGCCTGTTCTCCATGTAAACCCAGGCCTGTTATTCAATAAGCCTGTTCTCCATATAAACTCAGGTCTGTTATTCAATAAGCCTGTTCTCCATGTAAACTCAGGCCTGTTATTCAATAAGCCTGTTCTCCATGTAAACTCAGGCCTGTTCTCCATGTAAACCCAGGCCTGCTATTCAATAAGCCTGTTCTCCATGTAAACCCAGGCCTGCTATTCAATAAGCCTGTTCTCCATATAAACCCAGGCCTGCTATTCAATAAGCCTGTTCTCCATATAAACCCAAACCTGTTGTTCAATAAGCCTGTTCTCCATGTAAATGCAGGATGACCTAGTGATAAAATCCTGTGAGTGCTATACGCGTCCACACGTTGTAAATGTTGCAGAGAGAGAGAGAGAGAGATGAGTGAAGCTCAGTAAACCAAACCTCAATCTTCAAGAGGTTCTCACACAGAATATTTCCTTTGAGTTGAAGCTATCAAGACTGAGGGGCAATACATACTGTACTGTGATCAGGGAGAGGAGAGATGGGGGGTGTATGAACCTGGATGTAAAACTTGTGTTTGTACTCAGAAGGCAGACTGTGTTTTTGTCCATCTCCTGAGCTATGAGCTTGCATCCACCAACCCCGTCCACAACACCTGGCAAAACCCAGGCCTACTTGATGGTAATAGTGTTTATCGTTGCCCCTAGTGGCCGGTTTTGAAGGCATCTCCTGGGGACCTGGAGCGACCTGGCTGTGTATTGGCCTTATTATGTATTTTTTGTGTTCATAGCACTCACTCTATAGAGTTGATAGAATAGATCATCTATTTATTCTGTTGGAGACCAACACACAAACCACCACCCTGACTTGTTTAGAACTAATTTCACCTGAGCTTTTTAATGAAAGACTGTCTGGCTTCGGCTTGCGGTTCAGTTCACCTGAACAAAAGAAAGACATTGCACATCCACACTCTCACGCACACACACAGATAGAGAGATGACCCACTTCTTGATGTGTTAATGTATGCCACTTTGGTTGGCTGGAACTATCAGATGTGCTCAGGTGTGAGAGGTATGGTGCCAGTGTGTGTGAGCCAGGCAGACAGACAGGTCAGAATGACATTTGACTCTCCCTCACGCACGCACGCACTGCACCGCTCACACCTGAGCACACCTGATAGTGATCTAAACGGAAGTGCTTTACTCTGAATCGTCAGTGGATGGGAATTCATGTTCATGGCTATGCCCCAAAAGGCAACCTATTCCCTGTTTATGGTCAAAAGTAGTGCACTATATAGGGAATAGGGTTCCATTTGGGATGCTGACCATAAATGATTTCCTACATTTGTTTGTTGTTGCTTTGAACATGTTTATTCACGGGCTGTTGAATGGTCCATATGTTTAATAAACCAGGTTACATTCCCCTCAGGATCTTGATAATGTGCTTACACAAGCAAATATTTACAGATCAATATATAAAGTTGTGCTTTGCTTATTTGCTTACTATCCATGTTCCTTTTTCCACACTGGTACAAACATGTACCCTTCATCTATTCCATACATGCAAATATTTTGTTCATATTGCACAGGATTGCTTTACACACTTTCCATCGTGGCACTACCAATATTTACCAGCCGTCAATTTGTTCTGCTATAGTGTTGAATAAATTGCAGAGCAAAAATGAATTGCATAAGCTACAGGGCAGAGGACATTGAAATAAGTGATATCCATAAAATCAATTTCCTTATCAGGCTGTGTGTCGGCCTCATCACCAGACTGACACATTAGTCAATGTCATATTAGCAAATGATTCACAAACAATGCATTAGAATCATTCCCCAGCTACTGTAGCAGGCCTGTAGAGGAGAGGAGAGATATCCATAGATTTGTAGGCTATGTTTATCCACAAATAAGTTTGCACAATTCAGGTAACTTTCCTCTCAAATTCCCAGTTGGATCATTTCTGGTTGTAAAATTCCAGGAATGAGGAGGAAATAAGTAGGAAGTCTGAGAAACCTCCAACTGGGATTTCTGGAAAACTAGGGAATTTTTAGAAAGTTACTGGAATTGTGCAACTCTATCCACAAACATGGAATGGGAGCTCCTTAAGACCTATCAAATGAATGACCTATCAAATGAATGATAGCTACAGTATATATTATGTTGTTGTTTGTTTACAATTGCAGTGCTTCTTAAGACACTGGATGTCTCAAATGTACAGTATATGAATGAAGCAAAGTTGCTTTAGGGTACAGTAATTAGGTTATGGTGTGTGTAGTGTATGAATCAATACTACTGTGCCTACATGAAATCTAAACCAAGATGAGAAATAATTTACATTTGTCCTCAGAAGCGGTGAGTTCTGCACCAAAAGTTACAACAAACAACACTTTTCTTTCCTTCTGTCTCTACACTCAAGGTACGTATCCCTCCCTCCCTCCCTCCCTCCCTCCCTCCCTCCCGCCCTCCCTCCCGCCCTCCCTCCCGCCCTCCCTCCCTCCCGCCCGCCCTCCATCCCTCCCTCCCGCCCTCCCTCCCTCCCTCCCTCCCTCCCTCCCGCCCTCCCTCCCTCCCGCCCTCCCTCCCTCCCTCCCTCGTGAATACTCATCTAATCGCTATACATCACTTTTATTTGCCCCTTCTATCCTTCCTAATGGCTGAAAGGGGAATCAAATCTAATGAATATCAATAATGAGTAAAAGTAACATGGCTATTTTTGTATTTTATTTTATTTATGTAACCTTTATTTAACTAGGCAAGTCAGTTAAGACTTGAAAGCAGCATCTATAGCCTTTAGGTCAGTGCGGATATTGCTTGTAATCCATTGCTTCTGGTTGGGACATGTACAGTACGTACGGTCACTGTGGGGATGACGTCGTCGATGCACTTATTACTGAAGCCTGTGAGTGATGTGGTAACTCCTTAATGTTATCGGATGAATCCCGGAACATATTCCATTCTGTGCTAGCGAAGCAGCCCTGTAGCTTAGCATCCGCTTCATCAGTGGTCCTGATTGAGTTTTTGCTTTTAAGCAGGAATCAGGAGAATAGAGTTAAGGTCAGATTTGCCTAAGGGAGGGTGAGGGAGAGCATTGAATGCATTTCTGTGTGTGGAGTAAAGGTGATCTAGATTTTTGGCGCCTCTAGTTGCACAGGTGACATGTTGGTAAAAATGACGGAAAACTAATTGGAGTTTTCCTGTATTAAAATCAACGGCCACCAGGAGTGCCACCTCTAGATGTGCATTTTCCTGTTTGCTTATGGCCTTATACAGCTCATTGAGTGCGGTCTTAGTGCCAGCATCGGTTTGTGGTGGTAAATAGACAGCTACGAAAAGTATAGATGATGAAAAATCTCTTGGTAAGTAGTATGGTCTGCAGCTTATCATAAGGTATTCTAAGTCAGGCGAGCAAAAACTTGAGACTTCCTTAAATCAAATCAAATCAAATCAAATTGTATTGGTCACATGCGCCGAATACAACAGGTGCAGACATTACAGTGAAATGCTTACTTACAGCCCTTAACCAACAGTGCATTTATTTTAACAAAAAAAGTAAAAATAAAACAACAACAAAAAAGTGTTGAGAAAAAAAGAGCAGAAGTCAAATAAAATAACAGTAGGGAGGCTATATATACATGGGGGTACCGGTGCAGAGTCAATGTGCGGGGGCACCGGCTAGTTGAGATAGTTGAAGTAATATGTACATGTGGGTATAGTTAAAGTGACTATGCATAAATAATTAACAGAGTAGCAGCAGCGTAAAAAGGATGGGGTGGGGGGGCAGTGCAAATAGTCCGGGTAGCCATGATTAGCTGTTCAGGAGTCTTATGGCTTGGGGGTAAAAGCTGTTGAGAAGTCTTTTGGACCTAGACTTGGCACTCCGGTACCGCTTGCCGTGCGGTAGCAGGGAGAACAGTCTATGACTAGGGTGGCTGGAGTCTTTGACAATTTTGAGGGCCTTCCTCTGACACCGCCTGGTATAGAGGTCCTGGATGGCAGGAAGCTTGGCCCCAGTGATGTACTGGGCCGTACGCACTACCCTCTGTAGTGCCTTGCGGTCGGAGGCCAAGCAGTTGCCATACCAGGCGGTGATGCAACCAGTCAGGATGCTCTCAATGGTGCAGCTGTAGAATTTTTTGACGATCTGAGGACCCATGCCAAATCTTTTCAGTCTTCTGAGGGGGAATAGGCTTTGTCGTGCCCTCTTCACGACTGTCTTGGTGTGTTTGGACCATGATAGTTCGTTGGTGATGTGGACACCAAGGAACTTGAAGCTCTCAACCTGTTCCACTACAGCCCCGTCGATGAGAATGGGGGCGTGCTCAGTCCTCTTTTTTTTCCTGTAGTCCACAATCATCTCCTTTGTCTTGGTCACGTTGAGGGAGAGGTTGTTGTCCTGGCACCACACGGCCAGGTCTCTGACCTCCTCCCTATAGGCTGTCTCATCGTTGTCGGTGATCAGGCCTACCACTGTTGTGTCGTCTGCAAACTTAATGATGGTGTTGGAGTCGTGCCTGGCCATGCATTCATGGGTGAACAGAGAGTACAGGAGGGGACTGAGCACGCATCCCTGAGGGGCCCCCGTGTTGAGGATCAGTGTGGCAGATGTGTTGTTACCTACCCTTACCACCTGGGGGCGGCCCGTCAGGAAGTCCAGGATCCAGTTGCAGAGGGAGGTGTTTAGTCCCAGGATCCTTAGCTTAGTGATGAGCTTAGAGGGCACTATGGTGTTGAATGCTGAGCTGTAGTCAATTAATATCATTCTCACGTAGGTGTTCCTCTTGTCCAGGTGGGAAAGGGCAGTGTGGAGTGCAATAGAGATTGCATCATCTGTGGATCTGTTGGGGCGGTATGCAAATTGGAGTGGGTCTAGGGTTTCTGGGATAATGCTGTTGATGTGAGCCATGACCAGCCTTTCAAAGCACTTCATGGCTACAGATGTCAGTGCTACGGGTCGGTAGTCATTTAGGCAGGTTATCTTATAGTCCTTGGGCACAGGGACTATGGTGGTCTGCTTGAAACATGTTGGTATTACAGACTCAGTCAGGGACATGTTGAAAATGTCAGTGAAGACACTTGCCAGTTGGTCAGCACATGCTCGGAGTACCCGTCCTGGTAATCCGTCTGGCCCTGCGGCCTTGTGAATGTTGACCTGCTTAAAAGTCTTACTCACATCGGCTACGGAGAGCGTGATCACATAGTCATCCGGAACAGCTGGTGCTCTCATGCATGCTTCAGTGTTGCTTGCCTCGAAGCGAGCATAGAAGTGGTTTAGCTCGTCTGGTAGGCTTGTGTCACTGGGCAGCTCGCGGCTGTGTTTCCCTTTGTAGTCTGTAATAGTTTTCTATTACAGGGATATTTTTTAAAATGCAGGTCCCGTTGATAGGATAAGATCAAACGAAGCTGATCCAGTATGTTCTCCAGTGACTACACGTTCATCAACAGAGGGTAATGGCGGTCTATATGCTCTCCGACGTAGTCTCGTCATGATGTCGCATCGTTTGCCTCTTTCGAGTCCCGGGGATCAGGGCCTGGTTCGTAGTAAGCAGAATGTCTAGAGCTGCCGACCCGTTGAAGTAGAAATGTTAATCCAAATCGAGGTTAGTGATCGCTGTTCAGATGTCCAGAAGATGTTTTTGGTCCATAGGAAATGACGGCAGAGACATAATGTACAAAACAAAGTTAAGTTCAGCGTAAAAAATGTATAAATAGCAGAATTGGCCAGGAGCCCGTAAGACGGCTGCTATCCACTGGAGCGTCCTCAGTAGAGTGGTAGAGTAGAAAGAGAGAGAAAGCATAGGCTTTGGGCAATAGCAATAAAAGCATGGAGAGGAAGTAAGCAATGCATAAAATCAAATTGTTCTGGAGTAGAGAGAGATGAGGCTGGCGTTCAAACCATCTGCTTTAACCAGCCTTCTAAGAGCTTTCAGCTATAATCATAGCACACAGAGATGAGGCAATGACTGATTTGTTGCTGTGTTGTGTTGTTGGACGTGTTGTTGCTGTGTTGTGTTGTTGCTTCTGTTGTTGTTCAAAGCTAGATGTGGATGTGGTATTAAGGAGCTATGGTTGTGTTGCGTTGTTGTTCAAAGCTAGATGTGGAGGTGGCATTAAGGAGCTGTGGTTGTGTTGTGTTGGATGTGTTGTTGTTCAAAGCTAGATGTGGAGGTGGCATTAAGAAGCTATGGTTGTGTTGTGTTGTTGGATGTGTTGTTGTTCAACACACACCCCTGTCACCGTGGAAACACCCTGTCACCGCTTCAAAGAGACCCACGGTTTCCATAGGAACTGCAATAAAATAAAGGATGTGGGAATGAGAGGCTTGATGAGCCATCATTCTAGAAAGCTACTCAGAATTCCATCAGAGACAATGCACACGGAATCAGGGAATCACTGACCCCTTTTCTCTCCTTCCCTCTCTCATCCTCTCTCCTCTTGGTCATGCTGAGATGTCATGTGTGAGTGTGGATTCCATCTCCCATCACTGGTTTGTCTCCTATTCATCATCTGGTCAGCCTTGGTCTCTGTGGGGGAGAGAGGGATCTCATCATTGCCTGGGTTTGAGAGACAAGAGAGAGGAGCGGTAGAAGAGAGATGAGTGAGAAGAGGTGGACGAGAGAATGGAGAGAGAGGTGAGAAAGGAGGGAGAGGATAAAAGGTAGAGGTGAGAAGAGAAGAGAGATGTGGATAGAGACGAGAGGAAGAAGGGTTCATGAGAAGAAGGAAGAGGTAGAGGAGAGGAGAGAGATGTGGATAGAGACGAGAGGAAGAAGGGTTCATGAGAAGAAGGAAGAGGTAGAGGAGAGGAGAGAGATGTGGATAGAGACGAGAGGAAGAAGGGTTCATGAGAAGAAGGAAGAGGTAGAGGAGAGGAGAGAGATGTGGATAGAGACGAGAGGGAGAAGGGTTCATGAGAAGAAGGAAGAGGTAGAGGAGAGGAGAAAGAGGTAAAAAGAAAAGATGAGAATAGGAGGAGGTAGGAATAAAGGAGAGAGAGGAGTGATCTGATGTGAGGGAGGTCTTGTGTAAAACACTCTCCATTAGATCTTATCTGCATCATGTTCTAAGGCAGGACTCATTACTGACATATCTATATCGCATATGGCACCATATGCCCTATACGGTGCAGTACATCTGAACAGGGCAGATGCAGCTCTGGTCAAATGTAGTGCGCTACAATTGAAGTCAGAAGTTTACATACACCTTAGCCAAATACATTTAAACTCAGTTTTTCACAATTCCTGACATTTAATCCTAGTAAAAATTCCCTGTCTTAGGTCAGTTAGGATCACCACTTTATTTTAAGAATGTGAAATTACTTGTGTCATGCACAAAGTAGATGTCCTAATCGACTTGCCAAAACTATAGTTGGTTTACAAGAAATTTGTGGAGTGGTTGAAAAACGAGTTTTAATGACACCAACCTAAGTTCCGACATCAACTGTATGTAATGTAGGGAATAGGGTGCCATTTGGGATGCATACATTGAGGTGCTCCTGCTGGAGGGGAGAGATGTTACCAGGTATGACTGGGGTGGCGTCCCCTCTCTCTGTCCCCCTCCCTTCCTCCTTCCCCCTCTCTGTCATTCCCTTCTGCTCTCGCCCTCTCCGCTCCCTCTCCACCTCTCTTTCCCTCCCTCTCTCATCTGAGAGATCATGTTCTACTTCTCTTTCTCTTCTCCTTCACTGCCACATGTTCAATCCCTTTCTCCACCTCCGCTCGCTCCGGGCAAAACCTTGTCTGTGTGTCAGCCTCAGTTTAGCCCAGAAAATATATTTTTGGAGAGAAAATAAGGGATTTCACTCTTCTCTCTTTTCCCCGTAACCTCTCTCTTGCTCACTCGAATGGACATTGCCACCAGTGGACACATTGCGCCCAGGGCTATGGTCAAGAGTAGTGTACCATGTAGGGAATAGGGTTCTATTTGTGACGCAGCCTGTGATTCCCTGGAGCCTTGACTTGGAGAATAATAGCAGCTGGAACAATCAATACCTCTCCTCTCCTCTCCTCTCCTCTCCTCTCCTCTCCTCTCCTCTCCTCTCCTCTCCTCTCCTCTCCTCTCCTCTCCTCTCCTCTCCTCTCCTCTCCTCTCCTCTCCTCTCCTCTTCTCTCCTCTCCTCTCCTCTCCTATCCTCTCTTCTCCTCTGTTCTCTCCTCTCCTCTCCTCTCCCCTCCTCTCCTCTGTTCTCTCCTCTCCTTCCCTCTCCTCGCTTCGCCTCTCCTCTCCTTTTCCCTCTTCTCACTCTCCCACTCACACAGTGGGAAGACAACAGCACAAAGAGATCTCCCTCTCTCTTGTTCTCTGTCTCTATCCCTGCTGTTATTTTCTCTACCTCTATCTCTCTCTTTCTCTCCACCTTTCCTCCTCTGTCTTTCTGTCTGACAGCTGTGGATGCTTTGCTGTGTTTGCAGCCTACGCTTTATCTGGCCCTGAATTCAATTGGCTGCTGTTACATTCTCCTCTCTGTGGACCATGTGTGTGTGTGTGTGTGTGTGTGTGTGCATCCTATCTAAACAGTACAAGTCACGCAGTCCGGATGTTCTAATAAAGACATTGGGTGCTGGTCGAAAGTAGTGCACTATATAGGGAATGGGGTACCATTTGGGACTCAGCCATAATGTGTCCTATTGTGGTCAACAGCCAGCAGACAAATGACCCAGTCATTAACATCCATCCTGAGTGGACAAAACATTAGGAACACCTGCTCTTTCCATGACATACAGTAGACCAGGTGAAAGCTAGGATCCGTTATTGATGTCACCTCTTAAATCCACTTAAATCAGTGTAGCTGAAGGGGAGGAGACAGGTTAAAGAAGGATTTTTAAGCCTTGAGACATGGATTAAGTATGTGCGCCATTTAGAGGGTGAATGGGCAAGACAAAATAATTAAGTACATTTTAACGGGGTATGGTAGTAGGTGCCAGGTTCACCGGTTTGTGTCAAGAACTGAAACGCTGCTGGGTTTTTCATGCTCAACAGTTTCCCGTGTGTATCAATAATGGCCCACCACCCAAAGGACATCCAGCCAATTTGACACAACTGTGGGAAGTATTGGAGTCAACATGGGCCAGTATCCCTGTGGAACACTTTCGACACATTGTAGAAGTCCATGCCCCGACGAATTAAAGCTGTTCTGAGGGCAAAAGGGGGTGCAACACAATATTAGGAAGGTGTTCCGAATGTTTTGTACACTCAATGTAAATGCATGGATAATGTATAAATGTTCCAATGTTGCTGTTATAATTTCCATATAGAAAAACCTGAGAAAGTGCGAGAGTGATACTACAGGATTTCTGTCTTAAGGTGCAGGGTCACGCTGTGCTCTGTGTGTGTGTGTGTGTGTGTGTGTGTGTGTGTGTGTGTGTGTGTGTGTGTGTGTGTGTGTGTGTGTGTGTGTGTGTGTGTGTGTGTGTGTGTGTTGTGTGTGTGTGTGTGTGTTGTGCTGCCTACACATGTACACTACCAGTCAAAAGTTTGGACACATCTACTCATTCAAGGGTTTTTCTTTATTTGTACTATTTTCTACATTGTAGAATAATAGTGAAGACATCAAAACAATGAAATAACACATATGGAATCATGTAGTAACCAAGAAAGTGTTAAACAAATCAAAATATATTTTATATTTGAGATTCTTCAAAGTAGCCACCCTTTGCCTTGATGACAGCTTTGCACACTCTTGGCATTCTCTCAACCAGCTTCAACTGGAATGCTTTTCCAACGGTCTTGAAGGAGTTCCCACATATGCTGAGCACTTGTTGGCTGCTTTTCCTTCACTCTGCGGTCCGACTCATCCCAAACCATCTCAATTGGGTTGAGGTCGGGGGATTGTGGAGGCCAAGTCATCTGATGCAGCACTCCATCACTCTCCTTCTTGGTAAAATAGCCCTTACACAGCCTGGAGGTGTGTTGGGTCATTGTCCTGTTGAAAACAAATGATAGTCCCACTAAGCCCAAACCAGATGGGATGGCATATCGCTGCAGAATGTTGTGGTAGCCATGCTGGTTAAGTGTGCAGCAAAGCACCCCCACACCATAACACCTCCTCCTCCATGCTTTACGGTGGGAACTACACATGCAGAGATCATCAGTTCACCCACATCAGATCTTCAATTTCGAGATTTTCAGTTTCTTGGAAATTCTGATCCTGTAATCGAATCCACAATTGCTGATGCTCCAGATACTCAACTAGTCTCAAGAAGGCCCGTTTTATTGCTTCTTTAATCAGCACAACAGTTTTCATCTGTGCTAACATAATTGCAAAAGGGTTTTCTAATGATCAATTAGCCTTTTAAATTGATAAACTTGGAATAACAAACACAACGTGCCATTGGAACACAAGACTGATGGTTGCTGATAATGGGCCTCTGTACGCCTTTGTAGATATTCCATAAAAAAATCCGCCGTTTCCAGCTACAATAGCCATTTACAACAATACCAATGTCTACACTGTTGATGCCAAAGAGCTCGATTTTGGTCTCATCTGACCACAACACTTTCACCCAGTTCTCCTCTGAATCATTCAGATGTTCATTGGCAAACTTCAGACGGGCCTGTATATGTGCTTTCTTGAGCAGGGGGACCTTGCGGGCGCTGCAGGATTTCAGTCCTTCACGCTGTAGTGTTACCAATTGTTTTCTTGGTGACTATGGTCCCAGCTGCCTTAAGATCATTGACAAGATCCTCCCGTGTAGTTCTGGGCTGATTCCTCATTGTTCTCATGATCATTGCAACTCCACGAGGTGAGATCTTGCATGGAGCCCCAGGCCGAGGGAGATTGACAGGTCTTTTGTGTTTCTTCCATTTGCGAATAATCGCAGCAACTGTTGTCACCTTCTCACCAAGCTGCTTGGCGATGGTCTTGTAGCCCATTCCAGCCTTGTGTAGGTCTACAATCTTGTCCCTGACATCCTTGGAGAGCTCTTTGGTCTTGGCCATGGTGGAGAGTTTGGAATCTGATTGATTGATTGCTTCTGTGGACATGTGTCTTTTATACAGGTAACAAACTGAGATTAGGAGCACTCCCTTTAAGAGTGTGCTCCTAATCTCAGCTCGTTACCTGTATAAAAGACACCTGGGAGCCAGACATCTTTCTGATTGAGAGGGGGTCAAATACTTATTTCCCTCATTAAAATGCAAATCAATTTATAACATTTTTGACATGCATTCTTCTGGAATTTTTTGTTGTTATTCTGTCTCTCACTGTTCAAATAAACCTACCATTAAAATTATAGACTGATAATTTCTTTGTCAGTGGGCAAACGTACAAAATCAGCAGGGGATGAAATACTTTTTTCCCTCACTGTATATCTTCCTGGCTGATGTTTTGGTCACTTTTGAATGCTGGCGGTGCTTTCACTCTAGTGGTAGCATGAGACAGAGTCTACAACCCATACAAGTGGCTCAGGTAGTGCAGCTCATCCAGGATGGCACATCAATGCGAGCTGTGGCAAGAAGGTTTGCTGTGTCTGTCAGCGTAGTGTCCAGAGCATGGAGGCGCTACCAGGAGACAGGCCAGTACATCAGGAGACGTGGAGGAGGCCGTAGGAGGGCAACAACCCAGCAGCAGGACCTACTGCTACCTCCGCCTTTGTGCAAGGAGGAGCAAGAGGAGCACTGCCAGAACCCTGCAAAATGACCTCCAGCAGGCCACAAATGTGCATGTGTCTGCTCAAACGGTCAGAAACAGACTCCGTGCAGGACGTTTGGCCAAAGAACACCAAGATTGGCAAATTCGCCACTGGCGCCCTGTGCTCTTCACAGATGAAAGCAGGTTCACACTGAGCACATGTGACAGACGTGACAGAGTCTGGAGACGCCGTGGAGAACGTTCTGCTGCCTGCAACATCCTCCAGCATGACCGGTTTGGCGGTGGGTCAGTCATGGTGTGGGGTGGCATTTCTTTGGGGGGCCGCACAGCCCTCCATGTGCTCGCCAGAGGTAGCCTGACTGCCATTAGGTACCGAGATGAGATCCTCAGACCCCTTGTGAGACCATATGCTGGTGCGGTTGGCCCTGGGTTCCTCCTAATGCAAGACAATGCTAGACCTCATGTGGCTGGAGTGTGTCAGCAGTTCCTGCAAGAGGAAGGCATTGATGCTATGGACTGGCCCGCCCGTTCCCCAGACCTGAATCCAATTGAGCACATCTGGGACATCATGTCTCGCTCCATCCACCAATGCCACGTTGCACCACAGACTGTCCAGGAGTTGGCGGATGCTTTAGTCCAGGTCTGGGAAGAGATCCCTCAGGAGACCATCCGCCACCTCATCAGGAGCATGCCCAGGCATTGTAGAGAGGTCATACAGGCATGTGGAGGCCACACACACTGCTGAGCCTCATTTTGACTTGTTTTAAGGACATTACATCAAAGTTGGATCAGCCTAGGATGTGTGGTTTTCCACTTTAATTTTGAGGGTGACTCCAAATCCAGACCTCCATGGGTTGATAAATTTGATTTCCATTGATAATTTTTGTGTGATTTTGTTGTCAGCACATTCAACTTTAAAGAATAAAGTATTTAATAAGATTATTTCATTCATTCAGATCTAGGATGTGTTATTTTAGTGTTCCCTTAATTTTTTTTAGCAGTGTATATTTGGAAATCTCAGCACCACTCAAGAAGGCTTTTATCTGGAGATATTTCCCTGAGAAACTGAACCCTAGTACACACACCAGGCTTTTCTGTGCTTCTCATGATCACATGTATGGTTTTCACTGCAGCCACAGGTCTGGTTTTACATGTTCATATTCAACGAGTGTCTCCCAAAATATCTATTCATTTATTCATACTTTCTTTTCATATATGGGGGAAGAGATACCATAGTTGAGCTAGGTAGTATTCGACTTCCGCCTATCTCCCTCTTCCTTCCTTTCTCTGTTCTTCTTTCGTAAAAAAAAAATTCTCCCTCCCTCATTTTTTCCATTACCACTGGTCACTTCTACACCTCAGAGAGTACCCCAGCTCTGCCTTTGTTCAAGCCTGATAACGTCACCACGTCACCTCTCTGTGCATCCTAAATAGCACCCTATTCCCTATATAGGGCACTACTTTGAATGGGTCTGGTCACAATAAGTGCAGTATATATGGAATAGGGTGCTATTTGGGACATGTATTCTGTGAGACCAGCTGATGAATATAAATGACTGCTTCTATTCAGGAAGCTGCTCTTCGGTCTTCTGTCATCTTCTTATTAACGGAAATACCCATTAACCTGTTAACGACCACATTCTAGAACATCTGAACGGCCAATTAGCTGACATTACACATTCATTTATTCAATTTGTATAGGAGGAAATTTCACACATTACTGCTAATGAGATGCATCAAATGTGCACCAAATGCAGATGTGATCCTCTTTCCATTTGCAAACCACCTTGTTACAAACGACCATTATGTAAATAAAACATAAGGAATTCATCATCACAATGTGTGTGTGGGTGTGTGGATGCAAGGCATATCGGGGAGAAAGTAGATATGTTGAACTCTGGTAAACTTGTGCCTCCCACTAGGAAAGGAAATGAGACAACGATACAGCCCCCTAGGAGTTTCCCCTCAGAGTTGGTCCAAGTACAGAGAGTGAGGTTGAGTCTGAAATGGCACCCTATTCCCTATTTAGTGCACTACTTTTGATCAAGTCCCATAGGGAATAGGGTGCCATTTGGGACACGTACTGAGACGGTTTCAAATTGCAGGGTCATTATAGAGCCACTTGTATCAGGAGTGAATGCCTGACTTAAAACTGTAATGACTAACAGCGGGCCCTGAGGAGAGGGATTCATATTCTCTCTCTCTCTCTCTCATACACACACAAACCCTCTGCCGACACACACACACACACAACCCCCCCTTGCAAACAAAACCCACAGAGCTGCTGGGTGACCCACTAATTGGCCAGGGAACAATGTCCATCCCTGCCAGCTCCTTTAATGCTGCAAGCTAGAGAGAAAGAATGAGTGAAAGGCCAATATCTGGCTCCTTCTCAGTTAGAAAGGCCAAATGCAGTCTTTCATATAGGGCCAATGAAAACTCTGAGGCTATGTCCTAGTGGCACCCTATTCCCTATATAGTGCACTACCTTCGACCAGGGGCCATAGGGCTCTAGTAAGAAGTAGTGCACTATATAGGAAATAGGGTGCCTTTTGGGGGGACACACTCTTGGTACAGAGGGCCAGATGCATTCTATCCCTGAGCCTGTGTGTGTGTGTGTGTGAGTGTGTGTGTGTGTGTGTGGTCCCTATACACAGCTGGCTCTGCCTCGGTATCTGACAGCTACTATTGAAGCCTGGGATTCAGATGGAGGACAGAGCTGTTCTCTCTCTCTCTCTCTCTCTCTCTCTCTCTCTCTCTCTCTCTCTCTCTCTCTCTCTCTCTCTCTCTCTCTCTCTCTCTCTCTCTCTCTCTCTCTCTCTCTCTCTCTCTCTCTCTCTCTCTCCCCTCTCCCTTTCTCTCTCCCTCTCTCCCTCTCTCTCACAGACATCCTCTCTCCTCCTCTCCCTTTCTTTACAGCTCCATCTCTGTCTCTCTCTCACAGACACCCTCTCTCCTCCTCTCCCTTTCTTTACAGCTCCATCTCTGTCTCTCTCTCACAGACACCCTCTCTCCTCCTCTCCCTTTCTTTACAGCTCCATCTCTGTCTCTCTCTCACAGACATCCTCTCTTCTCCTCTCCCTTTCTTTACAGCTCCATCTCTGTCTCTCTCACAGACACCCTCTCTCATCCTCTCCCTTTCTTTACAGCTCCATCTCTGTCTCTCTCTCACAGACACCCTCTCTCCTCCTCTCCCTTTCTTTACAGCTCCATCTCTGTCTCTCTCTCTCACAGACACCCTCTCTCCTCCTCTCCCTTTCTTTACAGCTCCATCTCTGTCTCTCTCTCACAGACACCCTCTCTCCTCCTCTCCCTTTCTTTACAGCTCCATCTCTGTCTCTCTCACAGACACCCTCTCTCCTCCTCTCCCTTTCTTTACAGCTCCATCTCTGTCTCTCTCTCACAGACATCCTCTCTCCTCCTCTCCCTTTCTTTACAGCTCCATCTCTGTCTCTCTCTCACAGACACCCTCTCTCCTCCTCTCCCTTT